>NC_079459.1:35768774-35794120 GCF_903798145.1 Danio aesculapii | reverse complement strand
AACAGCTCCTGGGATCCAACAGTGAAGGTATGAAAAAAATGTTATTTGTCTTCAGGTTTGTTGTCCTTCAACTAACATTAAAGGTACACTCCACTGTTTTAGCTGGCAAAAAGGCTCATTTTACAACTCTCAAAGAGTTTAACAGTTCAGTTTTACCATTTTTAAATCCATTTAGCCAATATCCAGGTCCAGTGGAAGCACTTTTAGCTTAGCATAAATCACTGAAATGGATTAGACCATTAGCATTTCGCCAAAAAAAACTAATTTTTCAATTCAAAGCTTGACTATCTCTAGGACTATACCGGGGAAATATCTTAATGGGTTTAAATGCAATGCCCTAAACCCTTGAGGACTTGGAAACTACACTGTTGTGACGTCACAATTGCATTGTGGGACATATCGGTGCTGGAGTAAACATATAAAGCCGACTCGTTCCCTAGGATCCAACAGTGAAAGTTATGATTTTTTTCTTCAGTTGTGTTGCCCTTCAACTTACATTAAGGAACACTACACAGTTCTTTTTTTTTTAGAAATAGGCTCATTTTACAGAGTTAAAATGTTTGTTAATCCATTCAGCCCATCACCAGGTCTGGCGGAAGCACATTTAGCTTAGTTTAGCATAAATCATTAAAATGGATTAGACCATTAGCATTTTGCCCAAAAAATTAAATTCTTCAATTTAAAGCTTGACGCTCCCTTGGATGTACAACATTGATTACATCATACAAGTGTCCACTACTGTGGGGAATATCTGAATGGGTTTAAATGCAATGGCCTAAACCCTTGATCACTTGAGAACTATTGTGGCGTTATCACATTGAATTCTGGGACATATGAAGCATATGACATATGACTTTCTCCCTGAGGTCCAACAGGAAAAGTTGATTTTTTTCAATTTTGTTGTCCTTAAACTAATAAACACTCTACAGTTTTTTAATAGTCTAATTTTAGAGTTAAATAGTTGAGTTTTACCATGTTTTAATCCATACAGCTGATTTCAGGTTTTGAAGCACTTTTAGCTTAGCTTAGCATAAATCACTGAAATGGATCAGACCATTAGCATCTCGCTTAAAAAGGTACAAAAAATGTATCTGAAGTAACACCGTGTACTAAGACTGACGGAAAATGAATTTCCAGTTAGTAAAATAAACATTAGTGCTCCATTTGTTACAACACTAAACTAATGCACTACATGGTTGATTGTAAAATGAACAACTAAAAAAGCATCGCATAGTGTGTCATTCTTGAAACCCGTTTTAAAAAGTTAGCTTAATGCGAAAATGATCAAAACTATTTTTTAGCAGTTGCTAATGGTCTAATCCGATTCAGTGATTTATGCTAAGCTATGCTAAAAGTTCTCCTGTGAAACCTGTTTTAAAAAGTTAGCATTTTCTAGTTTAGCATAAATCATTGAAATGGATTAGCCCATTAGCATTTTGCCCAAAAAATCTAATTCTTCAATTTAAAGCTTGACACTCCCTTGGATGTACAACATTTATTACATCATACAAGTGTTCACTACTGTGGGGAATATCTGAATGGGTTTAAATGCAATGGCCTAAACCCTTGATCACTTGGGAACTATTGTGACGTGATCCCATTGAATTATGGGACATATGAAGCATATGACATATGACTTTCTCCCTGAGGTCCAACAGGAAAAGTTGATTTTTTTTTTTCAGTTTTGTTGTCCTTCAACTAATAAACACTACTTTTTTAATAGTCTAATTTTAGAGTTAAATAGTTGAGTTTTACCATTTTTTAATCCATACAGCTGATCTCCAGTTTTGAAGCACTTTTAGCTTAGCTTAGCATAAATCACTGAAATGGATTAGACCATTAGCATCTCGCTTAAAAATGTACAAAAAATGTATCTGTAATAACACCGTGTACTAAGACTGATGGAAAATGAAAAGTTGTTACTCTCTACGCTGATATGGCTAGGAATTATACTCTCATTTCATCATAATAATCAAGAAATTTTGCTGCCGTACCATGACTGTAACAGCAATGATATTACGTGGGCCTGAAAATTGTCCCTGTAGGTAGCTATTTAACAGTGCTGCATAATATCATTATTTTTCATCTTCATTTCGGTCTTTAAGGCGGCATTCCACTCCACTTTTAGAAACACACTTCCTTACCTGCCGCCATTTTAAAGTGCGTTCCACTTGATCAAGTAAATGAGGGAAGTTTACATGGATATACCTTTAATCCCGTGATTTTGATGTAAGGGGAGAGAGTTGGCTTCATATGTCCACTCCAGCACCTATATGTCCCAGAATACCAACCTAGGCTCATTCTGAAAACGTACCTCTGCAGATGTTTCTGGAGACTGCGAAATACGTCACTGCGGCACGTTTTTCTGCAGTTTTTGTTTTCGCGAATCAACGAGAGGCCGCTGTGTATGCTTTTTGAGATCTCAACTTTCTCTCGCGAGTGCCATTCGTGCCTGCTGTTCTCGCGTAAACCCACCAGAGGCCGCTGTTGACTGACTTTTTGACTGACTGAGTCGATCGACTGGCCCACACTCCCCCTTCCCTAAACCCAAACAATTTTATTGATTGACCCGCCCACCCACTTCCCTAAACCCAACTAACACGTTTCAAAAGCAATCCAGAAAAAGAAAAGCCCTCGTCTGATTTTTATTTTTGTTTGTTTTATTTTTTGGATTCTGTTTTTGTCTTACCTGCTTTCTGGAACTGCTCTTCACCGGACTCGAACCCTGTTGCTGTGGTCAACTCCTACCTGCGTCTCAAGTCCGCTGAAGTACACGGCGAGCTAACAAGACAAACTGGTTGCAGCCGGAAAGCCGTCCATACAGAGGTAAGCGGTCAGTGCGAAAAGGAATGACGTCATACCGCCTCGTAGCGTTCGTTTAAAAAAATGAAATGCAGCCATACGCACCTCTGGCTACATAATTCGTGGTCTCCAGAAACGTCTGTAGGGCTACATTTTCAGAATGAGCCTGTGTTGCAGAATACTATGAGATTGTGATGCCACAACAGTGTAATTCTCAAGTGCTCAAAGGATTAGGGCATTGCATTTAAACCCATTCAGATGTTCCCCCTGTAGTGGACACTTGTGTGATGGTAATCAATGATGTACATCCAAAGGAGGGACGTACGGAGGGAGGTTAAAAAATTTGACTGAATGCAACACGATGTAACAGCAGAGTCAAGCTTTACTTAGGAAAAACTTTATTTTTTAGCAAGATGCTAATGGTCTAATCCAATTCAATGAACTATGCTAAGCTAAGCTAAGCTAAAAGTGCTTCCGCCAGACCCGGAGAAATGGCTGAATAGATTCAAAAATGGTAAAACGCACCTGTAGAGAGCTGTAAAATTAAAAAAAGTGGACTGTTCCTTTAAATGAACCCCAGACCTTCGAACCATCCAAGAGAAAATGTGAAAAAAATGTGTCCTGTTCCCTCAGAAGACAGACAGTTTAAACAGATTTCATGCCTCTCACAGCATGTGGAACCACTTCAAAAGTAAGCAAGCCTCATTTTAATTGAAAGATTGGTGTTTCGTGCTTCTGTCGGGCCCTAAAAGGATGTACCTCAGGTTTGTTTTCCCACGAGCGGTAAACGAATCATTCTTTCAATGACTCTTTATTTTGACTGATGCCGTAGCTTTTGCTCCAGGCTAATGCGAGAGCTTCAAACTCAATCTCAGAGTGCAAAGAGCAGAATAACAGCATTTCACACACGCCACTGAGTACTTAATATAATTCTCCGCACATTAGCGCTGTGGTCAATATTTATACTTCTTCTGCTTGGAATGGATGGAGACGCACTCACCTCTACGATATGTGAAGAGAATCCGGCTTGAGACATCTGCAAACCAAAGGCCGTACCATTCTGGTTGGTGCCTGTGGAAAAGTCAAACAATACTAAGAAAACTAGACATTTTTTGAGTGTCATATTCACTGCAAGTGTGCCTCTGTAGTTGCTAGGGTGTTCTGAGTGGTTGCTAAGGTGCATTAAATGGTTTTGAAGTTGCTGTGCAGTGGTTGTTATGGGGTTTTGAGGGATTTTTTAAGCTTGTTGCCATGTGGTTGCTACAGTATTTTGGGTAGTTTTAGGTGTTGATGTGAGGTTTGTAAGGTGATCTGAGGGTTTTTAGCTTGATGCCATGTGTTTACTAGAGTATTTTGGGAAGTTTTAGGTGTTGATGTGAGGTTTGTAAGGTGTTCTGAATGTTTTAGCTTGTTGGCATGTGGTTACTAGAGTATTTAGGGTAGTTTTAGGTGTTGTTGTGAGCTTTGTAAGGTGTTTTGATGGCTTTTAGCTTGATGCCATCTGGTTACTAGAGTATTTAGGGTAGTTTTAGGTGTTGATATGAGGTTTGTATGGTGATCTGAGGGTTTTTAAGCTTGTTGCCATGTGGTTACTATTTTGGGTAGTTTTAGGTGTTGCTTTGAGGTTTGTAAGGTGTTCTGATTGTTTTTAGCTTGATGCCATGTGTTTACTAGAGTATTTTGGGAAGTTTTAGATGTTGATTTGAGGTTTGTAAGGTGTTCTGATTGTTTTTAGCTTGTTGCCATGTGGTTACTAGAGTATTTTGGGTAGTTTTAGGTGTTGATATGAGGTTTGTAAGGTGATCTGCGGGTTTTTAAAATGTTAATATGTGGTTACCAGAGTATTTAGGGTAGTTTTAGGTGTTGATGTGAGGTTTGTAAGGTGATCTGAGGGTTTTTAGCTTGATGCCATGTGGTTACTAGGGTATTTTGGGTAGTTTTAGGTGTTGATGTGAGGTTTGTAAGGTGATCTGAGTGTTTTTAGCTTGATGCCATGTGGTTACTAGAGTATTTTGGGTAGTTTTAGGTGTTGGTGTGAGCTTTGTAAGGTGTTCTGAGGGTTTTTAGCTTGATGCCATGTGGTTACTACAGTATTTTGGGTAGTTTTAGGTGTTGATGTGAGGTTTTTAAGGTGTTCTGAGGGTTTTTAGTTTGATGAAATGTGGTTACTAGATTGTGTTGGGTAGTTTTATGTGTTTATGTGAGGTTTGCAAGGTGATCTGAGAGTTTTTAAGCTTGTTGCCATGTAGTTACTAGAGTATTTTGGGTAGTTTTGGGTGTTGATGTGAGGTTTGTAAGGTGTTATGAGGGTTTTTAGCTTGATGCCATGTGGTTACTAGAGTATTTTGGGTAGTTTTAGGTGTTGGTGTGAGCTTTGTAAGGTGTTCTGAGGGTTTTTAGCTTGATGCCATGTGGTTACTACAGTATTTTGGGTAGTTTTAGGTGTTGATGTGAGGTTTGTAAGGTGATCTGAGGGTTTTTAGCTTGATGCCATGTGCTTGCTACAGTATTTTGGGTAGTTTTAGGTGTTGCTATGAGGTTTGTAAGGTGTTCTGAATGTTTTTAGCTTGTTGCCATGTGGTTACTAGAGTATTTTGGGTAGTTTTAGGTGTTGATGTGAGGTTTGTAAGGTGTTCTGAGGGTTTTTAGCTTGATGCCATGTGGTTACTACAGTATTTTGGGTAGTTTTAGGTGTTGATGTGAGGTTTGTAAGGTGATCTGAGGGTTTTTAGCTTGATGCCATGTGGTTACTACAGTATTTTGGGTAGTTTTAGGTGTTGATGTGAGGTTTTTAAGGTGTTCTGAGGGTTTTTAGTTTGATGAAATGTGGTTACTAGATTGTGTTGGGTAGTTTTATGTGTTTATGTGAGGTTTGCAAGGTGGTCTGAGAGTTTTTAAGCTTGTTGCCATGTAGTTACTAGAGTATTTTGGGTAGTTTTGGGTGTTGATGTGAGGTTTGTAAGGTGTTCTGAGGGTTTTTAGCTTGATGCCATGTGGTTACTAGAGTATTTTGGGTAGTTTTGGGTGTTGATGTGAGGTTTGTAAGGTGATCTGAGGGTTTTTAGCTTGATGCCATGTGGTTACTAGAGTATTTTGGGTAGTTTTGGGTGTTGATGTGAGGTTTGTAATGGGTTCTGAGAGTTTTTAGCATGTTGCTATGTGGCTACTAAAGTATTTTGAGTAGTTTTATGTGTTCTTGTGAACATTTAAATGTATTTTGGCCACTTCTTTAATGTTGTTAAGTTGTTGCTTGTATGTTTTGTCTAATTTCTAATCTATAGATGAGGCTTAAGCATTTAATTATGTTTTCTTGCCCTCCAAGCTGAAGATTTTCTCTCCCAGAGCATCAACGATATCCTTCAGAGCAGACTCATCTGTGACACTGAAGAAGTGCTCGTCTGGATCGGTGGCGATGAACTTGATTTCCCTCAGAAATGCTTCAGGATTGATCCCTCGTCGATTATAATAGCCAAGAACCTGCAACGGCGTTGAAATATCTGAGCTATGTTCACCTGTTCGACCTGTGCACCTGTTTGAACACAACTCAAGAATCTGATATCTGGAGGATTTAGCTGGAAAGAAGCAGTAACTCACCGCAATGCCGTACAGGGTGATATTATCCTTCTCACTTTCCTCCACGGCCGCCTTCAGGTCTAGACTGTCGTGCGATTCTCCATCCGTGATCACAATCATGACTTTTTTAGCATCTGGACGACCTCCGTGTTTAAATGCTTGAGTTCTGTTAGAAATGCATTGGGTTTCAAACATCAAAATTAGGGCTGCACAATATATGGTTTCATCATCAATATTCGTAATGTGATCGCAATACTCACATCGCAGGACACGCAGTGTTGAGTTTGTATTATAATTGACTATTGGATCATGTGTTTTTGAGGCCTTTGATTTTAAATCCATTCAGAAATTGTAACTTTAATAATGATTAATTTGATTGTATTGTTTATTTTTTACATGTAGTTATTACATTTAGTCATTTAGCAGATGCTTTTGTCCAAAGCGACTTACAAATAAGGATTATTATTCAATTACTGTACCTGAGCGCTAGTAGACTTGGAAAATGATAAGACTCTGTTTATTCCAATTGTGTTGTTTTCTTTATTGTATTTATTCACTCATTCATTTTTCTTTCGCCTTAGTCTCTAATTTATCAGAGGTCGCCACAGCGGAATGAACCGCCAACTATTCCAGCATATGTTTAACGCAGCTGATGCTCTTCCTGCCGCTACACATTACTGGGAATCACCCATACACCATTCACACACACACTCATACACTATAGCCAAGTTAATTCCCTAGAGCACATGTGTTTGGACTGTGGGGGAAACCGGAGCACCCAGAGGAAACCCACGCCAACACGGGGAGAACATGCAAACTCCACACAGAAATGCCAACTGACCCAGCTGTTAGTCAAACCAGCGGCCTTCTTGCAGTGAGGCAATTCAACGCATTCATTGTGTTCCGTCTTCAGCTTATTTCAAGAAGGTTGCTGGTTCGAGCCTCAGCTGGGATCAGTTGGCGTTTCTGTGTGGAGTTTGCATGTTCTCCCTGCGTTCGCGTGGGTTTCCTCCGGGTGCTCCAGTTTCCCTCACAGTCCAAAGACATGCGGTACGGGTGAATTGGGTAGGCTAAATTGTCCGTAGTGTATGAGTGTGTATGGATGTTTCCCAGAGATGGGTTGCAGCTGGAAGGGCATCCGTTGTGTAAAGCATGTACTGGATAAGTTGGCGGTTCATTACACTGTGGTGACCCCAGATTAATAAAGGGAAATGAATGAATGAATGAATATAAACATAGTTATTGTATCGATTGTAAATACATTTTCACATAAGTTATGGCAGACAGATAAACAAAGTTTACCGAGCCACATTAATCCCAAGAGCAGTCCGTGTTTCTTCTCCGCCTCGCTGGTCGATATTTTTAGCCGCTGCCACAACCTCGTCAACCGTACGGAAATCATCCAGACGAAATTCATTCACGACTCTTTCACCGTACTGGACGACCCCTACCTAGACAATAGAAAACAACACCCGGTGACATCTTTGACTAATCATGCATATTTTCTGTAATATCAGATTAGGTTTTACAATTTTGGACTATAGTTCCTGATTCGCACGAGTACAGTGCTGCTTTTGTACAGAAACCGGTCATTCATGAGTTCACACTGAATAGATTATGCGTATTTGGCGTGCTGTCCGGAGAGAGGGCTCTGAGCTCGGGAAGACACCCTAACTAGTGTTATTCCCCTTATCAGGATAAAGAGAGAGGGTCCGAGCACAGTGTCTAGCCCGGCTCCAGAATGCTCCCCCCTCAGATTTAAATAGGTATCTGGTTTAATAGTGTGGAGTTGGGGTGGTGGAGGGACGCTGAAGTCAAGACAGAACGGAGGTATGACGTGTTTGACTATTTATAGGGGTTTGCTCTTGAGCTGATTGGATAATAGAAGGATTGTGTGTGATGATGAATTAGCCTCGTCAAAGACTGATCGTGCTCCTCACGAAATTTGTTTATAAAACATCACTAAATCAAACCCGGAACAGTCCAAACCGATGTTCCAGGCCATAACTCAGACACACCTGTATCTGTCCTGGACCGATGTAAAACTTCTGTAGCACATTGATCAGGAAATCCTGAACCTCGTACCAGGGGTAGATGGAGTTGGACCCGTCTAACACAATCACTATATCCATGTAGGTCTCGCATCCTGTGGAGAAACTAGCGCTGTCAGTATGCGTGTGACAAAGCGTTTATTAATGAGAAGACGTTTGAAGCTTTACTCTGATAGGCTGGAGCGATGCTGTGGGTAAAGTTGAAGCTGCTGTCGACTCTTGAACAGATGCCAGTACTGTAGTAGGAACTTCCACACTCATAGGACCACAGCGGCCCACATGCCTGAAACACAACTCAGTTTACTCTTTTATTTATATTTTTACAATAACATACACTGATGAATTATTCTTAGTATATATAAAGGTGCTGTTTGTAAGGTTTTGACTCTTTTAAAGCATACAAATACCATGTTTGCAGATATTTAAGAAAGGCTAAGTGAACATATTTGTTTATCTGAAAAGCGATGCTAAAGTCAGTTATTCTGCTTTGAATATGTGCGTTCCATTTTGGAATGTCTGTCTTTGCTTTGATCTCTGTAACTCCGCCTACTGCATGCCAGTTTACCCAATTATATTTCAGCAACCTGGGTTGCCTTGGTGATAAACAATGTATTTAATTTCAAAGTTAATTTTAAGTCTAACTGAATGTATGTGAACACGGCCGAAAATGTAACCTCTAGAGCAGTGTTTCTCAACTGGTGGGTCGCAACCCAAAAGTGGGTCACGGGAACATTTTCAGTGGGTCGTGGAGTTTGTGGTCAAAACAATTGTAATTTATTTTGCTCATACCAGACTTTTATTTTGAAATGCACGCACGACAACCATACAGTTTGACATGTGAAATTGAATTTAGTTATAGCAACAAATATGTCAATGCGCAAGTATGACCCCGAATATGTAAAGTATGGATTTACATATATTGACGACAAAAAAAAGGCTTAAAACCTCAGTGTGTCTTTAAGTTTAAGTTTAACAACTTTATTAATCCCACCAGGGGCAATTAGATTAGGGTAATAGCTTTTCATGATTCAACAAACACAGACAAGTCACTTACAGACAGTGTTAAAAAAAAAAAAAAAAAAAAATCCAGCATGCTTCATGTATAACTTCATAAATACTTGAGAAAAAAAAAAAACCTTGGAAAAACACATGTATTAGAAATGTAAATTTAAAACTTGCTAAAATGTAATGTTGTAAAGCCTTACTGCCTCTGGAACAAATGTAAATTTATATCTGTTGGAAGAGCATTTAATGCTTCTTAACCTTCTTCCAGAGGGCAACAGAACAAAAAAAGGCTTCAGAGGATGGGAGTCATCTCTTATCACACTTTGAGTTTTCCTTAATACTTGCTGTTCATGTAACTCTGCTAGACTCCTCAGAGGTAGACCAATAATCTTGAAGCAAGTCTTGACTAAATTTTGTAGTCGATTTTTCTCTCTAACGGAAAGTGAAGAGAACCAGCATAAAAAGGAAAAGCTTAATAAACTCTCGATATAGGTGGTATAAAAAGTTCTCAGTATGCGTTTTTTCTACACAGAAAGAGTTCAGTTTTCTAAGAACATACATTCTCTGATGCACTTTCTTAGCAACAGCTTCTGAATTCTGCTGGAACTTTAATGTTTGTAGTGAGGTGCTCTCACAAGAGAGCATGAAACCTTCTAAATTAAAACAACATTTAGAAACCAAACATCCCAGTTGCAAGGACAAGCCAGTGGACTATTTTCAAAGACAAGAGCTGAGGGTATCACAAAAGTGCATGCATTTTGTTAAATGACAGCAATAAAATATTGTTTATTTGTAAGTCTTTTGTAATTTGTAAGATTTTCTTATGATTTATCTGTCACTGCTTGTGTGTGTAAACAAATGAAAACAAATGAATTATGATTCCTAAAATTATATTATAGTTGCTAAAAATTTGGGTCGCGGCTTGATGACCATGTAAAAATGTGGGTCTCATGGCCAAACCAGTTGAGAACCACTGCTCTAGAGGACAGCATCAGCCTCCGAAATGAGATGCAGATTCAGGGTTATAAAAATACACATGAGGTGGTGTTTAATTAGCAAATAATACAAATATTATTATAGCTGTAAACATTAGCTGAGCAGAGTCAAGCCGCGGTCACACTGAACTTATCGCCCCATAGACTTCCATTCATGTGCGCGCGAATGCGACAGACTGGAATCGCAAGCTCGTGCGACATGTTTAGCAGTTTGCTGCATTGCAAAGTTAAAGCTTGCGAAATCGCATCACGTGACTGCGTGAGACCAATCAAAGATCAAAACATGATCTCTCTGGACAGAAATTTAACATATGGACCAATCGCTTGCTTTTTTAAATGTTTAATCATCTTGTTTAATCCCGCACCTTTTCGTAGCGCTGTATGACCAAAATCTAGTGTGACTGCGGCATAAGGCTCAATCGAGATGCACGCTCGCTCATGTTTGTGTCATCAATCTGGCAACCTGCGTTTGCACCGAGCCATTGTATATTTTGAATTTGGATTGCAATACCTAGTTCAGCCACTAGGTGTCAATCCTACATACTGCTCCTTTAAAATCATTGAGAAAGTGAACATGAAAATTACCACAAAGCTGTTATCCTTCGGGTTTGTAGCCAGAGTCATTCCCAACCTCATTTTATCTCTGCGTTCGGAAACATTGTTCAGGGATATCTTTCCTTGGAAACAGCCAAATGGCAAGAGAAAATTGAGACAAAAAATATTGTATTATATTATAATCTTATATTACAACTAGGGCTGCACGATACAGTGAAAAAATATATTGTTGAGAATTGCGATAACGATGTTTCTTGTGATATTACATGCCATTTTATTAGAATGATTTTTTTTAGTAACAAATTACATGCTTATGTATAATCAAACTAAAATAAATAAGGTAATATATGTCAAGGTGCAAATATTTAGACTTTAAAACACTATGAATGACTGTAAACTCATATTTGCTGCTGTCATTTGTTCATTTTCAGCTCTAGGTTCATCTTTGGGCTGCTCTAGCCAATAGAAGAACAGCACCTAATGAAAAGGCAGGTCTAAAGATTGTAAGGCTCCATCTGATTGGCCAAATTTGGATAAACAACCTTTGCATGCATCACACAAATGCTTGGCACATTAAGTGAATGTAATATGGATATTGCATGCACTATTATTTCTGTTCATTTTGATAAATTGTGCAGCCCTAATTTTAACACATTTTATTTTGTGGAGTCAGAATGGTGATATGATACCTAGATGCAGTCGTGTGCAGTTTGTGCGTTTGCTATCTAGTGGACATCTGTAGACGTCACCTGTCTGGTGTTCACCGCTGGTCTCGAAGGGAGCTCCAACGAGGAGCCTGAAATACAAGAATATATACTTAGCTTGCTACATGTTCTTTGATATGTTGTGAAATTATGCAGCTTAATTAAAATACATCCATCGCAACCAGTTAGTTACTTAGCGTTATTTATTGCCAAGGAGGATTAGTGTTAGTACATCTTGTATTTGCTTAACTTAATCATTTGAGCAAACAGATATAATGAAAATGCATTGATGGACTTTTATTTAGTTATTTTAGTCTAGCCACCACCTGAAAAATTGAACAACAAACACAGCTGTGTGTTATTGATGGCGTTTCAATCTCACTAACATAGATTTAGACAAATACATGAACAATATTTGGGAGAAATAGACCTTTTGTGTGCAAAGAAAAAGTTGTCTTTGAGTTCAGGTCATGAAAAATGGGAGAACATTTTTTTTTGAGTGTAGGAATGATCCAATACACTGTGGTAACCATCTAAAATACACTATAAATCCTATAGCAACTCTTTAGAAACACTGTAGCAACCATTCAAAATATCTTATCAGCCAATTAAAATAGCAATCGCATAGCAACAATGTTACAATGATCCAGAACACTGTATTAACCGTTCAAAATAAACTTAACTATAAAACCTATAGCAACCCTTTAGCAACACTGTAGCAACCATTCAAAATACCTTATCAGCAACCTCAAATATTATAGCAGTTGCATAGCAACAATGTTACAATGATCTAAAAAAATATAGTAACCACCTAAAATGTACTAAACTATAAACCTTATAGCAACCCTTTAGCAACACTGTAGCAACCATCAAAATACCATAAGAGCCACCTAAAATATTGTAGTAATTGCATCACCACAAATGTTACAATTATCCAAACACAATAGCAACCATCTAAAATACACTATAAATCTTATTGCAACCCTTTAGCAACACTGTAGCAACATCCAAAATACCTTATCTGCCAACTAAAATACCATAACAATTGCATAGCAACAATGTTACAATGATCCAAACACCATAGTAACCATCTAAAGTACACTAAACTACAAACCTTATTGCAACCCTTTAGCAACACTGTAGCAACCATCCAAAATACCTTATCAGCCACCTAAAATATTGCAGTAATTGCATCGCAACAATGTTACAATAATCCGAAACAACATAGTAAACATCTAAATACTCTATAAACTATAAACCTTATAGCAACCCTTTAGAAACACTGTAGCAACCATCAAAATACCTTATAAGCCAAATAAAATACCATAGCAGTTGCATAGCAATAATGTTACAATGATACAAAACACCATAGTTACCATCTAAAATACACTATAAACCTTCTAGCAACCCTTTAGAAACATTGTAGCAACCATCCAAAGTACCTTATCAGCCATTTACAATACTGTAACAGTAGCATAGCAACAATGTTACAATTATCCAAAACAGCATAGTAACCCTCTAAAATACACTAAATTATAAACCAAATTCAAACCATTTAGCAACACTGTAGCAACCATCCAAAAACCTTATCAGCCATTTAAAATACCATAGCAATAGCATAGCAACAATGTTACAATTATCCAAAACACCATAGTAACCTTCTAAAATAAACTTACCTATAAACCCTATAGCAACCCTTTAGCAACACTGTAGCGACCATTCAAAATACCTTATCAGCCATTTAAAATACCATAGCTGTAGCATAGCAACAATGTTACAATGATCCAAACACCATACTGTAGTAACCATTTAAAATACAGAACTTTTGCAACATTGTAGCAATCATTCAAATACCTTATCAACCTCATAGAAACCATCACTATAGCAACCCATAGCAACACTCTTATAACCACCTGGATATTTTCTCCTTAGCAACCTCACAGCAACACCCTAGAAACATGGTGCTAATTTTGCATGAAATTGGAAAGGTCATTTTAATCATGTGTACTTTTTGCTGTCTACTATTAAGGCTTTTATACAAGACTTTAAGACTGTGCAGTATGGCGAACGGTAGCAGATCAGAGCCCAAACAGTCATTTAATGAGAAACACAAACAGGATCAGAAGTTCAGCATTCCAGCAGCGCTCCAGTCGCAGTCATTCACTCCCTGATAGAGGAAAACACTACAGCAGGGAACCGCTAGGCTGATGTTTTTCCAGCTTCTGAGGTATTTCTGAGACAGAGCCAATACCAGAAACCAGCAGCAAAACTCAGTTATGCTGTTCACGTCGAGATCAAGACGTTTAGTGCTACAACGACAAACCGCATCCCAGAGTTTGGCCTCTGAAATCCATCCATGGCAATGTTTACATTCCTGTGCTGCCACTGCGACCTACAGCCATGAGTTTACAATCACAGAATCACTACTGTCCGTCAATACACAGCTCTGTCAAGCAAAAACTACACAACACAGTTGGATTTTTGGGTTTGCATGGTCACCAGTGTTGTCCAGAATGGCCCAGCATACAACTAAACCTTCTCAGACCAGCAAATTTTATTGTTTTCAATGTGGTTTGCTAAATGAGCTGCAAACTAATTAAAGATCTGATGGTTTTACATAGGTTTTTGGCAATTAGACCAGCTAAACCAGATGAAAAGCTAACTTCACCAGACTGGCAAACCAACTAATCCTATTCAGCCCAGCAAACCACATTATTGCAGGTTTAAATGTGGTTTGTTGGTTTTATAGAGGTTTTGGTCATTTGGACCAGCTAAACCAGATGAAAAGCCAACTTCACCAGACTGGAAAACCAACTAAACCCAATAATGCTAGTACCCCAACATAGAGAGTAAGTTTAACTAGTCACAATGGTCTAGTTTCATGGCTTTATAGAGGTTTTTAGGCATTTGGACCAACTAAATCAGATGAAAACCAGTTTCACCAGTCTGATTAAACACCAAACCTATTAAGACTCTTATATTTTAAAGAGGTGAAAAGCCAAATTTTCAAGTGTGAAAAACAAACTATACCTACTGTATACTAAGACTAGTAAACCACCTTATTGCTGGTTTAAATGGGTTTTAACTGGTCAACAGAGTGGTTTACACTAGCCAGAATGGTCTTGTTTAATGGTTTTATAGTGGTTTTAGGCCTTTGGACCTGAAAACCAGTTTACCAGTCTGAAAAAACATCAAGTCTATTAAGACTCACAAATCACCTTATTGCTGGACCTGGTAAACCAGACGAAAAGCCAAATTTACCAGTCTGATAAACCTACTAAGACTACTTAACTTTATTGCTGGTTTAAATGTGGTTTTAACTGGTCAAGAGAGGGGTTTACACAAGCCAGAATGGTCTAGTTTGATGGTTTTATAGAGGGTTTAGGCATTTGGACCAGCTAAACCAGATAAAAGCCAGCTTCACTAGTCTGGAAGACCAACTCATTTTAAAGAGTAAGTTTAACTAGTCATAATGGTCTAGTTTGATGGTTTTATAGAGGTTTAAAGCACTCGGACCAGCTAAAATATATGAAAAGCCAACTTCACCAGGTTTTAAAAATCTACTGAGGCTAGTAAACCACCTTACTGCTAGTTTAAATGTAGTTTTAGGTGTTGTTACTTGCCACAAGAGTGGTTTACTCTAGTCAAAATGGTCTTTTATAGAGATTTTTGACTATTGGACATCCAAAAACCAGCTAAAAGCCAACTTCACCAGACTGAAAAGCCAACTAATCCTATTGAGGCCAGTAAATCAACCTATTGCTGGTTTAAATATGGGTTTAACTGGTCAACATAGTGGTTTACACAAGCCAGAATGGTGTTATTTAATGGTTTTATAGTGGTTTTAGGTATTTGGACCAGCTAAACCAGATAAAAACCAGTTTCATTATTCCGAAAAAACACCAAACCTACTAAGACTCGCAAACCACCTTATCGTGGCACCTGCTAAACCAGATGAAATGTCAAAATTATCAGCCTGAAAAACCAACTAAACCTACTAAGGCTAGTAAATCATGTTACTGCTAGTTTAATTGTAGTTTTTGGATGTGTTTACTTGCCACAAGGGTTGTTCACTCTAGTCAAAAGGGTGTATTATAGAGGTTTTTGACTCTTGGACCTCCAAAACCAGCTAAAAGCCAACTTCACCAGACTGAAAAGCCAACTAATCCTATTAAGCCCCCAAAATCCACATATACTGTATACTGCTGGTTAAATATGGTTTAACTGCTCAACAGTCTAGTTTGATGGTTTTATAGTGGTATTAGGCATCTAAACCAGATGAAGTCCAGTTTTCCCAGTCCAAAAAAACATACTAAGACACACAAATCACTTTATTGCTGGACTTGGTAAACCAGATGAAAGGCCAAATTTATCAGTGTGAAAAACCAACTAAACCTACTAAGACTACTAAGTAAATCGCCTTATCACTGGTTAAAATGTGGTTTTAACCGGTCAACAGAGTGGTTTACACAAGCCAGAGTAGTCGAGTTTGATGGTTTTATAGAGGTCTAAGGCACCTGGACGTCTAAACCAGATGAAAATGCAACTTCGCCAGAGTGGAAAACCAACTAAGGCTAGTAAACCACCTTACTGCTAATTGAAATGTAATTTTTGCATGATATTACTTACCAAAGGGTGGTTTACTCTAGTCAGAATGGTCTTTATAGAGGTTTTTGTAGTCCAAAGCCAGCTAAAAGCCAACTTCACTACACAGAAAAACCAACACATAAATCAACCTATTGCTAGAATGGTAGAATGGTGTATTTTGATGGTTTTATAGAGGTTTTAAGCATTTGAACCAGCTAAAACCTGTTTCCTCTGTCCAAAAAACAGTCTGAAAAACTAAACCTACTTAAACTCGTAAACAACTGTTGTTGCTGGTTTATATTTGTGTTTTAACAGTGTAGTTTTATTTATCAGAATGGTTTAGTTTGATGGTTTTATAGAAGTTTTGGGCAATTAGACCAGCCATAAACAAGTTTCACAGGGTTAAAAAAAATCAACAACACCTACTAAAACCAGCAATTAGGAGTTCTGTCAACCATATTGCTTTGAGACACATAAAAGATTGCATTTGTTGTCTGCATGTCCAGTTCCATCAGTTCCTATAGTTCACCGCTGTTTGACCATCCATTATTGGAGCGTATACTGTTTCTCTTCGGCCCCTGTAGTGAAGGTTTAGTCTATCCTGAGGCAAAGTTATTTGAGGAACGTCTAGTTAAACCGACCCCCCCCCCCCCCCCCCCCCCCCAGAGCCATCTGATGCTAACAAAACATGCCAGGGCTTTCAGAATAAATTGCACTCAACATCTTAAGACGATGGTTTATCTTTCTCACCATAAACAAACCATGAGTATCCTACCATGAATGAATACTTTTGCCAATATTTACCCATTCTTAAGTCGATCCAAACCCGTGTGCTTTTATCCCGCCTTTCATTTACATTGCGGTCAAAGCTAGCACTCTAATTGCTTTGTGAATCAATACAGTGTCAAAAACCTACGCATTATATTTGGATGTGGAAAATAGATCTAGGTTGGCAGGTTATTGGGTTTTCTTATAACAATGGCATGTTACACGGATGTTTCATCCATGATATTTTGGGTTAGCAGCAAGCTGTATGATTGCAACATGGCAGAGAAACTACTCAGTATTCGTTCACTGAATTAACAATTTAAGTTTACCCCAATTCAACACAAAAATACACAAAACATACATGGGTAAAACCGTAAACATTGAGTAAACATCGGTAAAACATTGGTAACTGGAAAGCTGTAGGTCTAAATGTAAACAGAAATTGACTGATAAACTAAAACCTAACTAATATGATGCATTATTTATTGTTGTTGATGTCTTTTTGTTAATAATCAATGAATTATAGACATTTATGAACTGTTTTGAATTAAATATGTTTTGCTTTAAGATAAACTCTACACACTCATCAGTATTTTGGATGCCTTAAAATGCAAACATTTGAAATATGCAGATCTGGGATGCAAATTACAGCATTTTTACTCATTTTTGTGGATTCATGTTTGCACAATAATATCCGACTCAAATCCGTTTAGCAGTCTGAGCCGTTAAAAACGATGTGGTTTTACAAACCCAAACCAAACTGCCTTTGAAATTGAATTAAAACTGGAATTTCAGAAATGCATTTCAGTCTGAAAAGCATGATCGGATTAGCATTTCTTCGACTGTCTGTCTGAACAAACAGATCCGATTTCATCACTCACACTGTGCCGTAACATCTCGGTCCTCCAGCAGCTGTAATCATTGTGCCGTACATCGCATAAAAAGCGTCTGCTAATGTCATTAGAAATATAGACTGATGTTTTTCTTAATCCTCCAGATCAGAACATGATGATCTGTGGATATCCGCATCCCTGAAGGAACACAAGTACTTCATTTAAAGTAAATAAAATAGGATTAGCAAGAAATAATTTTTAGTATGCCAAAATAAAAGCAGGATAATTGACATGTGCAGGACTTTTAGATCAGTGTTAAGTCTCTAAAGGACGTTTCATATCAAAAAGGAGCCTGAAGAAACACACACATGATTCAGAGCATCTTTTCTACAGTGTTTTTAATTGATTTTCAGTGCAAACGTTTAGTTTTACATGATTTATTTGAATTGTTTTATGAAAAACAAGTCCTACAGTACATCATTTTGCTTCTTTAAGGGGCAGTTCACTTAAAAATTACTTGTGTATTTTTTGTTCCTACTACGGAAGTCAGTGGCTGCTTTTTTATCCCTAACATTGTTCAAAATATCTTCTTTTGCATTCAACAGGATAAATAAACTCATAATGGTATTGAGGGAGTGTAAATGTTGAGTACATTTATATTTTGAGTTAACTATCCCTTTAAGAAAATACTGTACACTGTTTTAAATTCAATATGGAGTAAAAATGGCCTTGGTTTGTTGACTTAAATAAAAAGTGAGTAAACCTGTAACCTTGAAATCGTTAAGTAAATTAAAAATGTGTATATCTATAAAAATTAAGTCAAACGCGGTGGCGCAGTGGTTAGCAATGTGGCCTCACAGTAAGAAGGTCGCTGGTTCGATTCCCAGTTGGGTCATTTAGCATTTCTGTGTGGAGTTTGTTGACGTGGATTTCCTCCGGGTGCTCCGGTTTCCCCCACAGTCCAAACACATGCGCTCTAGGGGAATTGGGTAAACTAAATTGCCTGTAGTGTATGAGTGTGTGTGTGTGTGAATGAGTGTGTATGGGTGCTTCCCAGTACTGGGTTGCAGCTGGAAGGGCATCCACTGTGCAAAACATATGCTGGATAAGTTCATAAGTTGGCGGTTCATTCCACTGTGGCGACCCCTGATGAATAAAGGGACTAAGCTGAAGGAAAATGAATGAATGAAGTCAACTAATTGCATTTTACTGTGTAGAGGCCACTTTAACTTCATATTGATTTTAAAACGTGTAAACATATATGCAGACAAACCTTAAATAAACCAGCAGGGGTCATTTTAATGTAGTTTTAAGATACTAAACATTGTTTAGATGTGTTTTGAAGATGAATATATTTAATAAATAAATAGAAATAGAAAATATTTAGTGCATTAACACTCCTTTGACTTTACTTAAAGGTACAGTTCACTTAAAAAGGACAATTTTATCATCATTTACTCATCCTCCAAATCTTATTTCTTTCTTTCGTTTTGTTTGAACTCAAAAGAAAATATTTTGAAGAATGTTGGAAACTGGCAGTCATTTATGGAGACCGGTCAGTCTCAAAAATAATACATAAAAAAATACATGCAGAGCACGATTCACATTTACAAAATCCAATTGGTAAATTCAAAACACAATTCATAAATGCACAAATCCAATTCATAATTAAAAAACAATATATAAATACACAAGTTTAGTTCATATATTTCAAAACACAATTCATAAATGCAAAACACAACTTGTGAATTCACAAGTAAAAATCAAATATTTCCCCAGATTTATCGAATTTGTGTATTTATGTAGTGTTTTTTATTATGAATTGGATTTGTGTATTTATGTAGTGTTTTTTGAATTATGAATTATTTGTGTATTAAAGAACGTGTTTTGAAATGTGAGTTGTGCTGTGCATTAATGAATTTTATTTTGTAAATGGATTACTTTTGAGACTGACCCATCTCCGTAGTCATTGAATTCCAAAATATGTTTATTTATTTTTTACTTGCATGTCAATGTTTGTAATTTGAAGAGCTAAAATATTTATATCCATGATAGTGAATAAATATGGAGGCAGGTCAGTCTCAAAAAAATACATTTACAAAATAAAAGTCACACATGGACAGCACAATTCACATTTACAAAATCCAATTCATAATTTCCAAACTCAATTAATAAATATACAAATCCAATTAGTTTGGTGAAACATTTATGATTTTTACTACTTTCACAAATTGTGTTTTTTTTTTACACTTATATTGTATATTACGTTTATATTATATTCATTTTATATTGTATTTTGAATTTACAAACTGCATTTGTGTATTTATATAATGTTTTTTAATTCTGAATTAGATTTGTGCATTTATGAGTTGTGTTTTGAATTTACGATTTGGATTTTGTAAATGTGAACCGTGCTGTGCATGGATGAATTTTATTTTGTAAATGGATTACTTTTGAGACTGACCCGTCTCCGTAGTCATTGAATTCCATAATATGTTTATTTATTTTTTACTCTGGATGTCAATGGTTGTATTTTGAAGAGCTAAAATATTTATATCCATAATAGTGAATAAATATGGAGACAGGTCAGTCTCAAAAAAAATACATTTACAAAATAAAAGTCACACATGGACAGCACAATTCACATTTACAAAGTCCAATTCATAATTTCCAAACTCAATTAATAAATATACAAATCTAATTAATTTGGGGAAACATTTATGATTTTTACTACTTTCACAAATAGTGTTTTTTTTCATTTATATTGTATATTACATTTATATTATATTCATTTTATATTGTATTTTGAATTTACCAACTGCATTTGTGTATTTATATATTGTTTTTTAATTATGAGTTGGATTTGTGCATGTATGAGTTGTGTTTTGAATTTACGATTTGGATTTTGTAAACGTGAATGATGAATTTTATTTTGTAAATGGATTACTTTTGAGACTGACCTGTCTCCATAATTAAAGCCTTTGAAGACTTCATTGAAGTGACATTCCTCAAAAAAAAAAAACCTGAATAACAACATTCCTCCGGGCTCCTAAATCACATTCCTGCAGGAAAAGCGCGCCACACGCTCCGTCTCGATGCGCAGGAGGGGGTTTGGGAATTACAAGCCACAACACACACATATTTTCCAGAGCGGATCGAGACAAGTGCACATACTTTCCGCTTATTTACCTGTGCACATCAAAGATTCACACAAGCTCTCCATCCCATTGACAAACCTCCGGATTAAACCACAGGAAGCTGACGTGCGGTTCTGAGGTTTTGTTTTGTGTGTCTGGGCTTTTATGAGGCTAAACAATGCGCTGTGTTTTAAAGACCCCAAACTGTGACTGTGTAATGTTTCTGGACTAATTGAATAGCTTGAACTTGAGTTACCGTAAAAGAGCCGGACGAGTTACAGTAATGCCGTGATGCAAGAAGAATTGAAGGAATTGTTCACCAAATAATGAAAATTACCCTATAATTTACTCACTCTCAAGCCATCCTTTGTGTGCCACTTTTATTTTCTCTGTCAAATACGGTCGGAGCAGTTTTTAGTTTTGTCCTGAGTCTTTAATAATGGTTCAAAAAGCGCTTCATTCTGTTGCTTAACTAACCCTTACGCATTTTTCACTTCTTAACTCACTCTACTTTTTTCAGCAACGAGTAATTCTGAGCAATCAGTTAACACTACAATACCGCCACCATGAGTGACTACGTTTACATGGACATCAGTAATCGAATTATTTGCTTTAATCTAATTAAGACAATAATAAGATGAAGACGTTTACATGAGTTGCTTTTTTAATGTTCCTTTCATGATCCCGTTTTACACATAATTCGATTAACGTCATTGCGTCATCGCGCTATCCACGTTTCCTCCGGAGTTTCATGTAATTTCAGGTGTTTCATTTTTAATTTGTTGACTTTAACTGCAGTTTGGCACTTTCACTTTCCTTCAGGAACATTTCATGCATGCCCCCCTGACAAACGAGATGTTGGATGTAGCTATGAACTGCTGAAAGAGTGTAGTTTTAATGAACATTCATACCGCACGCTGAATGGGAGAAAAAAACCTCCGCATTTCACGATGGAGGTGTCTTTGGTCTTAATTCACATGTCTCAATTCGATTTCTCTATAGTTCGATTATGACCTTAATCAAATTAAATGAATCAAAAATGGCTGTTTACATGGTCGACTCTTAATCAGAGTATTGTCTTAATTGCATTAAAATCGAATTATTCGTGGCCATGTAAACGTAGTCACTGACAATAAAATGTGGCGTTGTATAATTGATATATAATTTGCATGATGATGATGATGCAACAGCAGCCACAGGACCAGGGGCAGTTCTAGTTTAAATGGCACCCTGGGCGAACCACCCCATACACCCCCCCCCCCATTTCCTTTATATTGTTGTATTTATTTTTTAATAAATATAACAATTTATTTATATTTATTATTAGGAATATTATATAGTCATTACTCTAAAACAGAAATCAATCCTAAATGTTGCTGGACAACAGGATAACAACTGAAGTGACATGCTAAGATCACTTAAGAAATCTTTTGCATGAATATTCTATATGAATTGACAGTTCTATATAATACAAAAAAATAAATATGTTTTACAGAATTATCTGTTGTCTTAGACCCGACCAGAGTTGCCAGATTGGGCGGTTTTGAACACGATTTTGCGGGTGTAAAATAACATAGGTGGGTATAGAAAAATTCACAAACAACCCCCCCCCTTAGAGTGATTTCCGTTACCGTCACAACACCCCCCCCCCCGCCCCAGCATGATTTCCGCGACCATCACAACCCCCCCCACCCAACTGCACTTAGCATGATTTCCAGAGAACAGGGTGAGTCTTTGTGCATTTCAGTGGGTTTTGGATAGTTTTTGGGCTGGAATCACAAATCAAACATCAACTTTAGTTTTAGTTTTTATCATAAACAATGCACTAACTTTAGCTTTGTCAACTTGCAAAACTCTGAGTGTCGACACCTCTACATAAAAGGCTGTCACTCCGGTTTCACGGCGCATGAGTGGTGCGTATTTTATCGGCGTGCATGCAAATAACCGGGATTCTCACAGGAGCCTGTGTGAAGCGCACAGGAATGGTTTTCTGCATAGAGAATAACAGACTTGCGCGTGCAAAAGATACTGAATGCGAATGGCCCCTAACGTCTTTATTCTGGGATTGCCACTCTAAATTAATAAATCATATCTCAATGCTTTTACTAGGGGACTTTTTTTTTGCGTTCCCAGCAAGGTGGTGCCCTGGGCGATCGCCCATATTGCCCATACCTAAATCTGCCACTGCACACTGCACTGCTATTGGTGGAGTGGAGAGATAGAGCCAATTCGGTGAATGGGGATGATTGGGAGGCCATGATGGGTAAGGGCCGGGAGGGAATTTGGCCAGGACACCGGGGTTACACCCCTACTCTTTACCAGAAGTGCCATGGGATTACTAATAACCACATAGAGTAAGAACCTCAGTTTAACATCTCAATCGAAAGACGGGTAATATTGACATGATGTTTTAATGAATTATTAGAGACTTATTATAGACTTTAATTAATTATTATAGACTGCAATTTTTAGCTGTCCATACCCAACAGGCACAGGACATCAACATGACGTCAAACTGACGTTGTACCCCAAAGTCGTGGGGATATTGCATTTTGTTTGGTAATGAAAATCAGGTTGACATCAGAACTCAACGTCAGGCCAACATCAATGTCTAACATTCAACCTAAAATCAACCAAATATCAACGTCTAATGTTTTTACAGCTTGAAGTTGTGTGGATGTTACCACTGTGACGTCTATCAGACATTGGATTTAGCCTGCCATACCTGATGAATAGATGTCAGTATTTGACGTCAAGATGACGTTGGTTTAAGATGTTGGCTCGATGTTCTATTTTGGTCATTTTCCAACTCAATCTAATATCAACCAAATATCAACGTTATTTGTCGTCATTATTGGATGTCAAAATAACATTGTCCTCAGACACTGGCTAGACAATGGATTTTGGTCACCTGACCTAACCTAATATTAATGTCTCATAACATTGTGTGCCTGCTGGGTATGTTCAGTTATCTTTTCCTTATTATTTGTGTTAAATAAGATAAATTAAAGTGCTGGACCACAACTGAATTACTGCATAATATTTAAAGATACCGGACTTCTTAAATTCCTCCAACTGTGACTAAACAAACAGGTAATAAATGATAACATCTATATCATAACAAACTGCAGTGACGTAGATCTTATGTCTTCATTGTTTTTCGTCATGAGTTTTGATATTTGTTTTGTGCAGAGTTTCCAGAAATCTGCATCTGAATTGCGTTGCTTCAGAAGAGTCGCAGTTTGATTTATTTCAGCAAGATTTACTTCATCTTCCCGCTGGGAGATTTTTCATGGTCAAATCTGAGACTCTGTGTTCGCCAGCAGACAGAGGAACCCTGATGTGTGCGATCGCATTTCACAACGATAAAAAAAACAGTTGGATAACAGCACTCACTGAGAAAATGATCACTGAAGTTCTGCGTTTCTCTGTGATATCTTGGCTGTTTCTCAAAGGCAGCAGTTGAGAGAATGCTCAAATGCTGAAGATTCCCTTGAGGAAAATCAAACTCTGATTTGCCAAAATATGAAATTCTCAGATCTGATTATGAATTCGGACTGGACCTCCAAACCAGTCTGAATTGCATTGGGTATAGTTGTAGGAAATTAGGAATAGCCAAAATTCATTACAAAGATCATATTCATTAATTAATATTTTTTGGCTTAGTCCCTTATTTATCAGGGGTCGCCAGAACGGAATGAACCGCCAACTACTCCAGCATATGCTTTTCCAGCCACAGCCCAGTGCTGGAAAACACCCATACACACTCATTCACACACACACACTCATACACTACGACTAATTTAGTGTGTTCAATACCCATATAGCGCATGTGTTTGGACTGTGGGGGAACCGGAGCACCTGGAGTAAACCCACGCCAACACGGGGAGAACATGCAAACTCAACAGAGAAATCCTAACTGACCCAGCTGGGACTCATACCAGTGACCTTCTTGCTGTGAGGCGACAGTGCTAACCATTTTACTATTTTTATCAGGCAGACGTTACAGAAGCCTGAGGACCAAATCAGTGCGGTTTGGTGATAGTTTTTATCCTGTCATTATAAGACTTTTGAATAAGACCTATTCTTAAACACTATTGATAGCTAGTGTAAAATAATAAATCAATAAATAGTTAAACTAGCATAAATTATTAATATTATAACTATTATAACAAATGGTGAAATGGGTATTTTAGTATTAAGTTACTCTCTACTGAGATTTCTTTTTAAATCAGGTTATATCTTGTATAACTATATTTTTATGAAATTATAAAGCTTGTCTATCATGTTAGGATTTTATAATGTTTGTATAGTGATGTTTTTTATGTTCTTGTTG
>NC_079459.1:35751274-35763774 GCF_903798145.1 Danio aesculapii | reverse complement strand
AGCACACCGTGTGCTCGTGTTGTCATTTGAACACATGGTTAATGAGCAAACATGCACCACGTGCTAAACACAACACCAACAGAAGACTGAACGCAAGACCAGAATACACAGTGAATGAAAACACTCGACGTGCACACACATGCAGCGTGCATGTTTCATCACAGCGACGACCGAAACTGAAACCGACTAGACTGAGACGCTGGGAATGAAACGCCATGCTGCAGACAGACGAACGTAAACACACGGACGGGAGCGCGCAATTGCGAACACGCACAGACCCCACGCGCCCGCATCAAGCGGGAATGCGCACGGTCCAAGCAGGTTCACAAATGGCGCTCCTACAGAGACGCACACGATGACAAAGTGCTCGACCCAAGAAAACTTGAGCACAACAGGACAGGACAAGACAGAGCTAGTGTCCGGACTCTGCCACCAAAGCAAAAATTTACAAGACCAGAGTGGCAGAACCCTGACAGTAGCGCACAAGGGTTAGGGAGTCGTGGAAGAAAGTGAAAGTAAACAGCAGTTGAGGGAGGAGGGCTGTTGAGGGGGATCAGTAAAATGAGGTGTCGGATCCGGCATGTTCCGGCACAAATTAAGCCCTGATGTCCCTGTACAAAAACATAACGTAAATAATTGGAAATCTGGCGACAATAATCAAACTACTATGGGAACTACTATGTTCT
Source organism: Danio aesculapii (assembly GCF_903798145.1). Taxonomy (NCBI): domain Eukaryota; kingdom Metazoa; phylum Chordata; class Actinopteri; order Cypriniformes; family Danionidae; genus Danio; species Danio aesculapii. The sequence goes on along the minus strand of NC_079459.1, from coordinate 35,763,088 downwards.
CTGGACTCATCTCAAGAGGTTGACTTCAACATTCCGATTGCTTGGCGCAGAACCGCATCATAGCTCATTACCGTAAAGTTGACTTGATTTCAACTCTTCTCTCCACTCTTCGCCGTTTATCACCGCCGTCTCCCATTGAAAGGGAATGACTTCCAGCTACTTTGATGCTCTCTTCACCTTCGGTGTAAATGCACAGTAAGTAACTAACCTCTCCCCACAGTCTTCACTTTCATTTTTATTTTAAAGGGAACATAGTTTACCTCTTTTTTAAGATGTAATATTAATATTCTGGTTCTTCTGAGTGTGCCAGTTTAGGTTCAGTTTAAAACACAGTTCAGATTGTTTTATTATAATGTGTTAAACAGTGTCATGTTGGGGGCGTGTCCACAGCTCGCTGATCTAGGGGTGTGTTGCTTCACATGTAGATTAGTTTCGGCTTCCCGCCAACGTAACAAGTGGGCGGGGCCATGAGCTCACCCGCTCTGCGTTTGCAACAGTCTGACAGGCAGACGGAGGAGAGAGAGGATCACCATTCAGTCGTACATGTACGACTCTGACACAGACCAAACAGAGAGTTCAAAATCATTTGTGTCTTTGTACAGTTTTACAGCCAACTGTGTGCTAGTTTCAAGTGCCGAGCTTGTACACAGAAACTAATAACCACGCACACTGAATTAACTTTGACTGAGGCACCGGATGCGCCGCTCGAAGCCGCGACACGGCACACCAGACACTCTCTGTGGCGCGGCAGATACATGAAGTGTCCAGAATCGTTGCGCCACGCATTTTTGAATTCTAAACAGGTTTCTGCAGCGGTCCGCGGCGCCCAGCCGTCGACTTGAGTGTACCCTGATAGAAACCGATGTTTAGAACTCTAAAACGCATGCTAGTTAAGATCACAGGGAGCTTCTGGGATCGCAAGAAATGCAAACGGCTGAAGTATAAGGTAGACTCAATGAGAAGTACACATGTTTGCAAACCTACCTAAAGATACAACCAATAATTCCGATTAGAGCGATAATGTGGAGAATATTGATCTTGTGTTGAGCCCAATGAGCCTTGCATCTAAAAATAGAGCTAGCGTGTTCCTTTAGTGATATCGCTTCGACTCACGCTGAAAATGGCGGACGTGAATCAACAAACTGAGGATATGATGACGCACCTGTCAATCAATATTGGTGGGCGGGGGGACCGCTCTCCTACGTAAAGTAGCGGTCGGTTTGAAAACCGCTCCAATTGGTCCACCGTTTTTATGTTGTTAAATTGAAAAAAAAGCACTGGGTGTGTTTATATCAGCCCAATATGAGGGTCTATACACCATACATGCACATGTGTCTGTCCAAACAGCTTGAAAAGTACATTTTTTACCATAGGTGCCCTTTAAAGTAACTCACATTTTATGGAAAGAAATTTGAAAGTATATGTTATTTTTATTTTGTGTTTGTTTGTTGAATGTTTTTTAAATTAAGATAGGTTTAAGATTAGAATATATTATTATTTTTATAGTAACTTTACCCAACACTGGGTATTAAGCAGTAAGGAAAAAACACAGAGGTAGTTCATGAGCTCTTTAAAGGGAATTATGAGTCCTGTGATGATCTCATCCCTCCTGCTTCAGGTTCTGGAGGATCATGTGAGTGTGTCTGGGTTTAATTTACATGTTTATCAGGAATAATAATGGCCTCTTGGATGGGAAGCAGAAAGTTTGGTATCTGAGAAATGACGTCGCTGCCTTTCAAGTTTAATTTCCTGGGGAAGCGTTTCCCCTGATGGAGAAGAAAGAAAAAAGGGTCAATCACATTTCCCTCTTATTTTATCAGCAGGATCAAAAGCCTAAAATAAAACAGCTTAATAAAACGCAGTGGCTTGTCAAGAAGCCAACTCATGCACCAGAAATGAAAATATATACTACGTTTACTGTCTTATTGATTGTGGAATGTGTTTTTGGAGAGATTCGTCCTTTCTCTTTATGCAATGGGTTCATTTGTGGCATGATATCTGAGACCGCAGATAATAATATTCACTTTTTCCTAAATAAAGTATGAGAAGTATAAAAGTCTGAGCATTTTAAAGATTTTCAAGAGAAAATATTTTTAGTTGAAGCTCGACTGAAGACTTCCAGACAACTTTAGGAGGAAGTTTATCTTGTCAGCATCATTTCAGAGAGGAGAAACTGATTTAGGCTGTTATTTTTATGTTGTTCTTCTAGTTGTGTTTGTCATTCATTCATTTTTTGGCTTAGTCGCTTGTTTTTCAGGGGTTGCCACAGCGGAATGAACCGCCAACTTTTTCATCATATGTTTTACACAGCGGATGCCCTTCCAGTGGGACTCCAGTACTGGGAAACACCCATACTCACTCATATACACACACACTCATACACTGTGACTAATTTTCATTTAATTTAATTTTCCTTTGGCTTAGTCCCTTTATTCATCAGGGGTCGCCACAGCGGAATGAACCGCCAACTATTCCAGCATATGTTTTATGCAGTGGATGTCCTTCCAGCCTCAACCCACTACTGGGAAACACCCATGCACTCTTATTCACACACACACACACACACACACACACACTCCTACACTATGTGAAGTTTAGTTATAAACTAATTTCGAGAGGATCACGTGCTTATGATTGCTAGCGGCTGGATCCGCATTATTCAATTCTCAATGCACCAATCAGACGACTCCTAAGCTACTTCAAATACCCTGGGTTACGTACCACCGCTATCTTCGTTTTGAAGAATCCTCCCATCCACCCCTACTCCTCCTTTTTCCTAGATGGGTGACACGGTGGCCCAGTGCTTAGCACTGTTGCCTCACAGCAAGAACGTCTCTGGTTCCAGGCTTTACCAAACCAGCAGACGTTTCTGTGCGGAGTTTGCATTTTCTCTCCGTGCTCACGTGGGTTTCCCCAGGGTTCCCCGGTTTCCTCCCACCGTCCAAAAAGCATGCAACATAAGTTAATTGACTAATCCAAACCGGCACTATAGACATGCTCCTAGTAAATGGTTATCTCTCAAGAGCAATCACTGGCTGTTCATTGGTTATTACAGCAGGGGAGTTCTCGAGATCTACCTGAGCTCAAACTCCCTTCTCGCCTTGCAACGGGAGGGAGCCCCGGGCTCGAGAATCTTATGAGCTCAGGGCTCTCTCCCGGGACAGCATGTCAAACAAGCTTATAATTAATCATCAGCTTAGCGTGAACTCTTGAAGGTCAATTTAGTTCATCCGATTCCCCAATAGCGCATGTGTTTGGATTGTGGGGGAAACCGGAGCACCCGGAGGAAACCCACGCCAACACGGGAAGAACATGCAAACTCCACACAAAAATGCCAACTGGCCCAGATGAAACTCGAACCAGCAGTCTTTTTCCTGAGGCCACAGTGCTAACCACTGAGCCACTGAGCCGCCCCATCATTTAGTTGTTTTTCATCTAATTAAATGAAATAAATAATAATTTTTAATTTAAAATTATTAATTACATTTTAATCATTGTAATTTTTTAAATAAAAGCAGTCATTTTATAGTTTTATGTTGACGGTAACAACACTGTTCATAATGAACCCAGAACTTTCCTCTAATAAACTATTTCTGGGAAATATGAGGCGAAGTGTTAACCAACTCTTTCCTTGTTATTGTGAAATCTGTGGCTAAATTACAGCCAGTTTACGATAGTAACGACTATAACGAATGTTATTTGCTCAGATTCTCTGGATTCTTGAGAGGATCTGCTGACAATTGAGTCATTTGTGATTCAACTAAATGATTCAACCATGTGTTTAACTCAACTATATTTGGTTTTTGAGACTTGCTGAAACCAGTTTAAGATGGTCTTTTTGTATCTCTGTGACAGGAAGGATGTAGATTCATCTCAGAGAATTCTGGCTCAGATGAGAAATTAATCCACAACCAACAGGATTGTCCAGAAATGAACCGAAGCAGACATTACGCTCACATGGCAAGTGACTGCACAGGATTCCAGCATGGTAAAGTCTTCACAAGATTATCCTGGGAAAGCGCTCTTGGTTTTGAGTTATTGAACAGGTGGCTCTTCTGAAGCATTCAAGTTTTCAGATATGGCTCAAGTCCTTCATTCAAAGATGTGTTTTCACCTGTTTTACGGTGAAAATCACAAGTTTGACCAGTTAAATGGGTCACGAACTGAGAAATCGAAATTCCCTTGAACTTTTAACACACAGTTGAAGACAAAATTATTATTAAATTTGTACTATTAGTCAAACATTTCTACAGTGTTGTTTAAAAGAGCAAGGAAGTTTTTCCACAATATTTCCTACTCTGCAAAAAAAGCTTTTTTTGCTTTGAGTTTTTGTCTTGTGTCTAATCCAAATATCTAAAAGTCAAGAAACATTTTCTAGACAAGCAAATAATATTGTCTTGTTTTCAGAAAAGATATGTTTTCCTTAAAACAAGTCAAATCTACCATCGAGGTAAGCAAAGTCTTTTTTTTCAAAGCAAAAAACTCTTGTTTTATGGAAAAACTCACTTCATTTTGACCAATCATCAAAATAATTTTGTATTTTATTATATTTCCTTGTCTAGATATTATTTGCTTGTCTAGAAAATGCTTCTTGGTTTAAGAATTTTTAGATAATTAGATTAAAAACAAGATTAAAAGTCAGCAGCAGACACTAAACATCATAAAACATTAATATTAGGTTATATTTAAGTCGTCAGCATCTAAGGACATCATTATTTAACATCCAATAACGACGTCAAATGACTTTTGGTTGGTTTTAGGTTGAGTTGGAAAGTGACCAAAATCCAACGTCGAGTCAACATCTTAAACCAACATCATATTAACGTCAAATTCTGACATTTATTCGTTATGTATGGAAACCAAAATCCAACGTCTGATAGATGCCATAGTGGTAACGTCCACACAACGTCAAGCTGTAACATCATTAGACGTTGATATTTGGTTGGTTTTAGGTTGTGTTGGAAAGTGACCAAAATCCAACATCGAGCCAACATCTTAAACCAACATCATATTAACGTCAAATTCTGACATTTATTCGTTATGTATGGAAACCAAAATCTAACATCTGATAGATGTCATAGTAGTAACGTCCACACAACGTCAAGCTGTAACATCATTAGACGTTGATATTTGGTTGGTTTTAGGTTGAGTTGGAAAGTGACCAAAATCCAACGTTGAGCCAACATCTTAAACGAACATCATATTAACATCAAATACTAACATTTATTCGTCACACATGGAAACCAAAATCTAACATCTGATAGATGTCATAGTAGTAACGTCCACACAACGTCAAGCTGTAACATCATTAGACGTTGATATTTGGTTGATTTTAGGTTGTGTTGGAAAGTGACCGAAATCCAACGTCGAGCCAACATCTTAAACCAACATCATATTAAAGTCAAATTCTGACATTTATTCGTCATGTATGGAAACCAAAATCCAACGTTTGATAGACGTCATAGTGGTAACGTCCACACAACATCAAGCTGTAACATCATTAGACGTTGATATTTGGTTGGTTTTAGGTTGTGTTGGAAAGTGACCAAAATCTAACATCGAGCCAATATCTTAAACCAACATCATCTTGACGTCAAATTCTGATATTTATTCGTCAAATTTGGAAACCAAAATCCAACGTTTGATAGACGTCATAGTGGTAACGTCCACACAACATCAAGCTGTAACCTCATTAGACGTTAATATTTGGTTGATTTTAGGTTGTGTTGGAAAGTGACCAAAATCCAACGTCGAGCCAACATCTTAAACCAACATCATCTTGACGTCAAATTCTGATATTTATTCGTCAAGTTTGGAAACCAAAATCCAACGTCTGATAGACGTCACAGTGGTAACGTCCACACAACGTCAAGCTGTAACCTCATTAGACGTTGATATTTGGTTGATTTTAGGTTGCGTTGAAAAGTAACCCAAATGCAACGTCTGTCCAATGTTGGACATTAATGTCGGCCTGGCATTGGGTTCTGACGTCAACCTGATTTTTATTTCCAAACAAAATGCAACATCCCACGATGTTAGGGTACGACATCAATCTGAGGTCATGTTGACGTCCTGTAACTGCTGGGCTAAGCAAGAAAAGCTTTTTTTAAATGAACCCTAATTAATCTGTGCAAGTTAATTCACTAAAATCATTTTAACATTCTGTAATGGCAGTCCTTCTCTGATGATGTCAGTTTGATGGATTGAATATGCCGCTTCAATCTTTTTAAAAGATGAGAGGCGGAGCTTATAAATACACCCCGCCCCCTACTCAATACTACGTTTCAATTCAAAATAAGTAATTTATAATAAAATATGCAGAAACCTCCAGTTCAGACAGACTTTAATGCCTTATAATATAAGGTAAATGATGCCTCTTTGCACGGGCATAGCAACCGGGGGGGATGGGGGGAGATATAGAGACAGACCATTTAGCAACAGGTGATTAATAATAATTTGAACGTATGATCTCATACAGCCCCCCCCCACCCCCCACCCCCCCCCATCCCCAGTTTTAAAATGTCCGCTACGCTCCTGCCTCTTTGTGAAATATGTAGAAAAACCATGACATGTTTACCTCAAGTGTTTAATAGAAAGAAAAGTACAGCGGCTTCTGCATCTGACAGGAATAATCAGTCAGAAAGTGTTCAGTTTTCCCCCATTAAGATTGATGCTTACAGATGTTGACAAGTCAGGATGTTTAGTGTCTACCGTTTATTTTCTCAACGTAAATTTCACTTGATCGATATATGCAATCAGTTGTATGGTTACTCCTGTGGGGTGGGGGTTAAATGGTAATGAAGATCAACGTCCCTTTGACTGAAAATTACAAGCAAAAGCAGATCAATGTGACACTGTATGAGAATGTTGTATCCCCAATTGAGCTGCGTTTACAAAAGAAAAAGAGAGCACCATTAGAGGAAGCAACCAGATTACGTAATCAAAAACAATAAATGTGGATTGTATCAGCTAAATATCTTGTGTTTTTCCCTACATATTACAAAGAGGCATTGTTTACATTATATTAAGCCAGTCTTAATACCCACAGTGTAAAAATGCAGGGTTCCATTCAATTCACTCATGCTGTCCCAACACAAATCAATTAGGTTATGTTAATTGATTTCGACAAATTCAAGTGGATTGAACACAAAACAACCAAGCTGTCTCCCAAAAAAACTCAAGAATTGTGTTGTTCCAGCTCATTTTAAATAAGTAGTAATTATAAAAGTAGATATTTATAATTAATATATTAATATTATTATTTTTGAAACAGCAGCATCTCTCTTCATCATGACAGATTATCTTACATTCAGTAACACCAGAGAGCATTATTATACATACTTTTGTAAACCTGTAGGCATAGGCAAAGGGTGAACAAACTCCAGGGTAAGGCATTTAAAAAGATTTCTGACCAAGAAGAGGTTTTAACAAAAGCACCGCCTATCAACAAACGTCTATAATATTCAACACGCACATTCAATTATTTTATTAAACTCTCCCACTGATCTACACTACCGGTCAAAAGTTTGGGGTCAGTTTATTTATTTTTTATTACTATTAATTTTATTTCAAAATCTAATTAAAATTATTCTGTTCATCAAGGTGGCATTTAGGCTATTAAATATTTTTAAAAATTGTTAAATACTTATTTATTAAATATTTATTTACTACTTACTGTGTGCAGGTTCAAATGAAATTATTACTCCTTGTTGCTTTTAATACTGTTACCAATTATAATAATAATAAATAATAATATTAGAGTGATTTCTGAAGGATCGTGTGACTCTGAAGACAGCTGAAAATTCATCATTGCGAATGCAGCCCTCACTATTCTGCCATCCTAGGTGGCCGCCTAGGTCGCCTCTGGACGCTTCGGCCATGATAATCCGAATTCATTCTCTTTTTCACGAGGCCAATCGAAAACCGAACTTGTAATTCAGCAATAAATATTTGACTTTTAAAATGTAAAACTCCAAACGATTGCCTAAACAAGATTACTACACTGTAGGCTAGACTACGTTACAATGAAACTACCAATTTCATTTAATGCTGAAAACAAATTAAACCAGAATAATATTTTATTATACCTCTCTCGTAGTAATCATTTGTCGTTTTATTACTGATGTCCTTGACCAGCAAATCAGAATAGTCCGCTGGCCAGCACTTTTGGTTTGGTTTTCAGAGCAGCTGCTAACTCCAGTAATAAACAGCGCTCATCAGTGCAACGTGCAGGGGTTGGACAGTTCCATTTTTGTGTGGAGGGGGACTTTAAATTTGATTGACGAACTTATAACAGCTAAAGTGTTGTGTTAATCAACAACATTAAATTACATTCATATTACGCCTTACACCCGTTACATGTTTTCAATGCATTTTTTTTCTTTGCTGCTATCTCCGTGGTCTCTGGCCAGGGGAGGCTAAGCCTTCCCCAGCCTTACACACGCTCTGCCTATGCCTGTAGGCCTTTCAAGGGCAAAAAGAACAGACTGTGTATTTGATTACGCTATAAGTAGGTTAAAATCTGTCAAATGAATGTTATTTTCTCCTCATTACTCATGAAATCATACAATTCCCGCCTCAATTTAAAAAGCGCCAGTCAACAGCCAATCAGCGCGCTCTGATGAAAACACCTCAGCGAGTGACAACAAATGCACTCCTTCTTCTCACATCTGTTTCATTGAATAACATCATGCCACTTGGGTGAAAACCAGCCATTTGGATCTTATACGAAGCATTCCTTTCAAACATCTTACATCAGACGGACATTTTCCATCTGAAACGTCGATTGTTTCTAAAAGAGCTCTCGTTACTGAGATACGCGGGTAAACAGTGTAATAAATCTGCGCCCTCTGCTGGACAACACATGCAAACGCAAGATGTGCAGATCCACACAAATATTTCTGCCTTTCACAATTCCTCACTTTTAATAGTTCCCAGGTGTTTTAGAAGAGCTTTTTTATATTTATTTGAACGCATTCAAAATAAGAGTGTTTAGGAATGCTATATGCTAAGGTAAACAAATGCTCAACATGCTGTTATAACTCCAAAATGATAGCCTACATGTTAAAAGTGATTAAATATATTTATGTCATAATTAAATACTGCATATAGTTTAGCACTATCAGCCAGATTAATTTTATTAAGTCAAGATTGGATTTGTTTATATTCAAGCTAAGACTTTTGCTAAGCACTTATAAATAAAAGTCCGTTAGCATCTCTGATATTCAGTCTGACAGAGTTCATCTTCTGTGGATGTGTTCAATATAATCGAGATCGTGTATAACAAGTGCCCTTAAGTGTGTATGTTAATAATGGAGTGTGTAAGCAGATCCAGATGGTGCGTCTGATCACTGCTAATAAAAGCCCATCTGCAAAGTTCCTCCTTAATCAACCTGAATTATACTATACTATATAATTATACTATAACATTAGAAAATAACCACAAACCATTATAAATAAATAAATAAATAAAATGATTAAAGTGTTGTATAAGATTTAATTGATATAACCTATTAGAATGATAGAAAATAACCTTAAAACCATGACTTTAAAAAAAAAATTGAATTATGTATGCTGTTTTAACACTGAATCTCTCAACTATACTAGTATCTATTTTCATGCTACTAAGTATGCTAATATTACTGTCTATTTAATAGTTTAATGAATGAATGATAGTTTAATAAGAATTAATAAGAACTAGTTAGTAATGATTAAGCACTAGTACATAATTAAACATATACTGATATCTCATTACATTCTCATTGTTATTAACTGAATAGTTGCATTAAACTAGTAAATAGACACTCATACTTAGTATATCTTTAGTATTAGGTATAATGTTGATAGAGCTTGCCATATAATTATTAATCCAGAAGTGCTATCACACTTTTTAATGAGATAATCTCTGTTTTGTCTTCTGTACAGCAATATGATTAGAATAAAGGCATAAATATCCATATAAAAACCTCCAGTAATATCTCACACTTGTATTAAACTTTTTAAATGATTTATAATGATATTTAGTCTTGATGTATGCACTAGTAAAGATGATCTATAGTGCAGTTAACAAGTTTTTCTTGCTTGTTATTTTTGTTTATATAATGTGTAAGCAGTTTTAAATCAAAATAAATTCTCTTGAAATCCAAAATACATTCAATTAGAAGTATTTCTTCATAGAAATATCATCGGAAATACAGACAAATATCAGCCAATGGAGTCTACAAAAAACACAATTGCGAATTGAGTTTACATTTGTGTCCTCACCACATAAGATTCATTATGAAACACATATTAAGAAACATATTCAGAAAATAAGACGTAATATATAAGTATTTTTACTTCTAATATGAATGCATAATTTAAAAAATGCTTAGATTTTTACACTAGATAAAATTAATGCACAATACAATATATATATTTTTAATAATATTCCTACAGGATGACAACTTGTGACCCATTTGGATCTGCTTTTAGTTTTCCAAAATAAACCCAATAAGCAAAAATCATAGACTTTATTTTATATTATTATATTATATTATATTATATTATATTATATTATATTATATTATATTATATTACATTATATTATTTTATATTATATTATATTATATTATATTATATTATATTATATTATATTATTTTATATTATATTATATTATATTATATTATTTTATATTATATTATATTATATTATATTATATTACATTATATTATTTTATATTATATTATATTATATTATATTATATTATATTATATTATATTATATTATATTATAAGTTATATTATGAGTTTTATTGCAAATAATCTCACTGTTTAGTGCTCAGAGTAAATGCAGTAGCAGACTCACCTGGCATGAGCACGCTGACCCACAGCAGCAGCAGCAAGTGTGTGTACTCCATCAGTGTGTGTGTGTGTGTTTGAGTTTCTCTGCTCTCTGATGGAGTCTTGAAGCGCAGCAGAGTTTGATGTGGAAGGAGGAGCTGCAGATGACATGAAAACTGAGAGAGAGAGAGAGAGAGAGTCTGGAGCACCTGAGAGCTGCGCTTATTACTGATCTCATGCTTTTTCTCACTCGCCCACTCTATTTCTCTCTTTCTCCATCCAGATGTTTAGCAGTGGAAAATGAAGATATATTGGATGGGAAACACCACAGATGAGCAAATTTACTTTCAGAAGTTGGTGATTTTACACTCCAAAAATTGCTGGTTAATTTTACTATATATAAAATTAACGTATAATTCAAAGATTAATCACAAGTCATTCACTCATTCGTTCATTTTCCTTCAGCTTGCTCCATTATTTATCAGAGGTCACCACAGCGGAATGAACCGCCAACTATTCTGCCATACACCACCTGACAAAAGTCTTGTCGTGGATCTCAGTTTTAATAACTTGACTTCTAGTTGATCATGTGTTAAAGTGTCAGAAGGTGGATTTTCCTGCTGAATCATCTGTTGATCTGCATCCCAATCATCACAGATACTGCAGAAGACCTGCTGGAACCCGCATGGAGCCAAGATTCACACAGATATCAGTCAAGTTTGGTGAAGGAAAATTCATGGTTTGGGGTTACATTCAGTATGGGGGAGTGCGAGAGATCTGCACAGTGGATGATCAACATCAACAGCCTGAGGTATCAAGACATTTGTGCTGCCCATTGCATTACAAACCACAGGAGAGGGACAATTCTTCAGCAGGATAGCGCTCCTTCTCATACTTCAGCCTCCACATCAAAGCTCCTGAAAGCAAAGAAGGTCAAGATGCTCCAGGATTGGCCAGCCCAGTCACCAGACATGAACATTATTGAGCATGACT
>NC_079459.1:35726274-35748774 GCF_903798145.1 Danio aesculapii | reverse complement strand
TTTCTTATTTAACCCCATGTTTAAAATGTTTGCAGTCATATTTAATATTTAACTCCATTTGTAATATTTAACCCTATATTTAAAATGTTTGCAGTCAAATTTCCTATTTAACGCCATATTTAAAAATAATTGGGGTCAATTGTCTTATTTAACCTTATTTTTAAAACGTTTGTAGTCAAATGTCATATTTAACCCTATATTTAAAACTTTTGATGTCAGTTTTCATATTTGACCCTATATTTAAAATGTCTGGAGTCGAATTTTCATATTTAACCCCATATTTAATATGTTTGGAGTCAAATTTCATATTACCCCATATTTAATATTTTAACCCTATTTGTAATATTTAACTTAATATTTAAAAATGTTTAGAGTCATATTTCATATTTAACCCCATATTTAAAATGTTTGGATTCAAATTTCATGTTTCGCCTCATATTTAATATTTCACTCCATTTGTAATATTTAACCCCATATTTAAAATGATTGGAGTCAAATGTAATGTTTAACCCCATATTTAATAGGTTTGGAGTCAAATTTCATATTTACCACTATATTTAAATTGTTTGGATTCAAACTTCATATTTAGCCCCATATTTAATATTTAACCCCATTTTTAAATTTTAACCCAATATTTAAAAATGTTTGGAGTCATATTTCATATTTAACCCCAATTTTTTAAATGTTTGGATTAAAATGTAATTTTTAGCCCAATATTTAATATTTAACCCCATTTGTCATGTTTAAGCCCATATTTAAAATGTTTGGAGTCAAATGTAATATTTAACCCCATATTTAATATGTTTGGAGTCAAATGTCATGTTTAACCCCATATTTAATATCTAACCCCATTTGTCATATTTAAACCCATATTTAAAATGTTTGGTGTCAAATGTAATATTTAACCCCATATTTAATATGTTTGGAGTCAATGCCATGTTTAACCCCATATTTAATATCTAACTCCATTTGTAATATTGAACCCAATATTTAAAATGTTTAGATTCAAATGTCATATTTAGCCCCATATTTAATATTTTAACCCCATTTGTAATATTTAACCCCATATTTAAAATGTTTGGAGTCAAATGTAATATTTAACCCCATATTTAAAATGTTTAGATTCAAATGTCATATTTAGCCCCATATTTAATATTTAACCCCATTTGTAATATTTAACCCCATATTTAAAATGTTTGGAGTCAAATGTCATATTTAGCCCCATATTTAATATTTAACCCCATTTGTAATATTTAACCCCATATTTAAAATGTTTGGAGTCAAATGTCATATTTAACCCCATATTTAATATTTAACCCCATTTGTAATATTTAACCCCATATTTAAATTGTTTGGAGTCAAATGTAATATTTAACCCCATATTTAAAATGTTTAGATTCAAATGTCATATTTAGCCCCATATTTAATATTTAACCCCATTTGTAATATTTAACCCCATATTTGAAATGCTTGGAGTCACATTTCATTTTTAATTTAACCCCATATTTTAAAAAAAAAACTCAAATTTCATGTTTAACCCATTTTTTTTTATTTAACCCCATATTTAAAATATTTGGAATCACATTTCATATTTAACCCCGTATTTAGAATATTTGGAGATATTTTAACCCAATATTTGATAATCAACCCCATATTAACTTGCCATTTGACACTCATTCGCAATCATTTTGACTCACTCACTGAATGTGTTTAGTGTTTCGTGTCTTGAGCAGCAGATGAATTTAGCTCATGTTGAGGATGATCAGAGCTGATGTTAACATGACAGTTCGGCAGTGTGTGTGTGTCTGTTATATAATGATTAAACAGAGAGAGAGAGAAAGAGAGAGTGAGTGAGAGATGCAGTGAGCGGGAGCCGTGTGTGTTTGTGTTTCAGTCACACACTGAACAGCAGCAGCACATGCGTGTGTGTGTGTGTGTGTGTGTGTGTGTGTGTGTCAGTGACCCTCTGTCTTTCTCCTGTAGTTTACATTCATCCGTTCTGAAGCACAAGATCAAGCTGGAATATTTTGAGGAGAACTGTTGATCTTCACGACCAAACGGTAAGATGACTACAGTAACACCAGAAGATAAACATTTATGCTCAGAAAACTAGTTAAGCTGATGACTGATTCAAATATTCATTATTTATTGAGTTAGCAATATATTAAGAAATGTATTTCATTATACTGTATTAACAATTAAATCTGAAGTTTAAACTATTTACTAATATGGCAAAACATGTTTTCTTATTAATGTATTATTAATGATCTGTTTTTCTAATTATTAAAACGTGCAATATATCAGCAATTATGTTTAATTAAATATAATGTAATATAGTATATCTATTATATAAAATACATTAATATATACAGTTAAGGTCAGAATTATTAACCCCCTGAATTATTAGCCCCCTGTTTATCCCCCCAATTTCTGTTTAAAGGAGAAAATAAATTTTCAGCACATTTCTAATCATAATAGTGTTAATTACTCATTTCTAATAACTGATTTATTTTATCTTTGCCATAATGACAGCACATAATATTTTATTAAATATTTTTCAGATCACTTCTATACAGCTTAAAGTGACATTTAAAGGCTTAACTAGGTAAATTAGGTTAGGGCAATTAGGCAAGTTATTTGATAATGATGGTTGGTTTTGTAGACAGTCAAAAAAAATTAGCTCATATTTAAATATAAGGGGCTAATAATATTGACCTTAAAATGGTGTTTAAAAATTTAAAAACTGCTTTTATTCTAGCCGAAATAAAACAAATAAGACTTTCTGCAGAAGAAAAAATATTATCAGACATACTGTTAAAATTTCCTGCTCTATTAAACATCATTTGGGAAATATATAAAAAAAGAAAAAAATTCAAAGGGGGGCTAATAATTCTGACTACAACTGTATATATATATATATATACATATAAACCGGCCATACATTAATTATAATTAAAATGTGATATATATATATATATATATATATATATATATATATATATATATATATATATATATATATATATATATTACACATTTGAATTATAATTAAATATTTATATAAGTCTATATAGATACATATAGTTATATTATTTTGTATGAAATGCATTCTTGTGTTGTTTTGTAGTAAAATTACTTTAACATTAATATACTAGCACATTTAGTTTTCTTGTTGTAATCATAAAGATGAATTTTGATATTTCTATGCTTCAAATTAGTACAATTTACCAGTGTGGTGAGAAAAAAGAACTGAATGCAAGTCTTTCTGAATCTTCAGAAATAAATTAGGAATTTTTTTTGTCTAGTTGAAGAAAAATGTTTAAATAAGTCCCATTTTATTTAGTCAAATTATATACAACATCATTAGGAATGTCTCAAATTATTGCTTGTTTATTTATTGATTTATTGTAGTAATAGTTTGGTCCCATTTTATTTTAAGTGGCCTTAATTAATACGTACGTACATTAAAATTAATAATTTGTTACAGTGCACTTATTGTATTAATGCATGTTTTTACTTTGTGCTTGATTAAATACTTGCATGTAATTTAATCCGTAATTACGTGTGTAATTACACTGTTGACCATCCCTACATCTTAACCCATTCTTAAATCCACCCATACCACCAAACCTGTCCCGAACCCGACCCATATCCTACCTCAAGACCACCAGAAGTGTTCTGCAATACATTATGAACACATTAAGTACATTGTATTTATATTTTGCTGTACATACATAGCAGTTAAGGCCACTTAATATAAAGTGTGACCAATAGTTTTACTGACAAAAGTTTGTGTTGATATTAAAAGCAATTTACCAATGTTAAGACATACATTTTCAGACTGAGTCCTAATATATATGTTTAAAGTGTTAAATTAAGCATGTGTCCAGTTCAATTCATTTTATTTTGAAGACTTTACTTTTAAATAAGACAAAAAAATGCTGATTAAAAGACATAATACTCCATATTCTTTTGTATTTATCTTTAAAATCTTTAAAACCCAATGTCAGATGTTTTGTCTCCAAACATTTCTCCATTCATAGTTGCAATTACACTCATATTTAAGTGACTTTAATTGCAGCGCTGGCGTAGATCTTTGAGGATATTAATATAATTGGCTTTCCTTCTGGAGCCGAGGTGCGGATGGATTCCCATTGTGTTCGAATCCCCGAAGATTCAGACTGATTCTGAGAGCAAAAGAAGGAAACACACGACGCCAAAGCAGGAATTGAGCTCGAACAATAGCAAACAATGAAATGCAACTCGCTGAAACACAATCCACAGGATGAGAAGATCACGCCAGAACGGTTCACGAGTCAGAGACACTCATTTTGATCTCATTTTTATTTATTTATTGGTATTTAACAAGACCATAATCAGTAATAGTGCATTTTGTCTTATTTTAAGCCCACTCACACTTTCCCATAAGACTGTACATCATACACTCACCGGCCACTTTATTAGGTACAGCTTACAAGTACCCCCTTTTACCTCCAGAACTGCTTTAATCCTTCATGGCGTAGATTCAACAAGCTACTGGAAATATTCCTCAGAGATTTTGCTCCATTTGACATGATAGCATCACACAGTTGCTGCAGATTTGTCGGCTGCACATCCATGATGCCAATCTCCCGTTCCACCACATCCCAAAGGTGCTCTATTGGATTGAGCTCTGGTGACTGTGGAGGCCATTTGAGTACAGTGAACTCATTGTCATGTTCAAGAAACCAGTCTGAGATGATTCACGCTTTATGACATGGTGCGTTATCCTGCTGGAAGTAGCCATCAGAAGATGGAGACACTGTGCTCATAAAGGGATGGACATGGTCAGCAACAATACTCAGGTAGGCTGTGGCGTTGATGCTCAATTAGTACTAATGGACCCAAAGTGTGCCAAGAAAATCTCCCCCACACCATTACACCACCACCAGCCTGAACCACTGATACAAGGCAGGATGGATCCATGCTTTCATGTTGATGAGGCCAAATTCTGCCCCGACCATCCGAATGTGGCAGCAGAAATGGAGACTCATCAGACCAGGCAACATTTCTCCAATCTTCTATTGTCTAATTTTGGTGAGCCTGTGTGAATTGTAGCCTCAGTTTCCTGTTCTTAGCTGACAGGAGCGGCACCCGGTGTGGTCTTCTGCTGCTGTAGCCCATCCGCCTCAAGGTTGGACGTGTTGTGTGTTCAGAGATGCTCTTCTGCAGACCTCGGTTGTAACGAGTGCTTATTTGAGTTACTGTTGCCTTTCTATCAGCTGGAACCAGTCTGGCCATTCTCCTCTGACCTCTGGCATCAACAAGGCATTTGCGCCCACAGAACTGCCGCTCACTGGATATTTCCTCTTTGTCGGACCATTCTCTGTAAACCCTAGAGATGGTTGTGCGTGAAAATCCCAGTAGATCAGCAGTTTCTGAAATACTCAGAGCAGCAACAACCATGCCACGTTCAAAGTCACTTAAATCCCCTTTCTTCCCCATTGTGATGTTCGCTTTGAACTGCAGCAGATCGTCTTGACCATGTCTATATTCCTAAATGCGATTGGCTGATTAGAAATTTGCTTTAACAAGCAGTTGGACAGGTGTACCTAATAAAGTGGCCGGTGAGTGTATATACAGTGCTCAGCATAATTGACTACACCCTTTTTTGAAAGTTATTATTGTTCTACATTTCTCTGTGAATATAGGATATATTTTTGGTGCATTTAAACAAAATAGTTTTATTAAACGGTTATATTTATTGAAATAAGAGTTTCTTTAGGAATTAAAGGATAATATATTTAATTGTGTATAAAAAATACGAATGACACAATTTGAGCAAAATTTGACATGTTTTATGTTTCTTTTCATTTGTCCTGTTTATTAAAATTGTAGAAAACTGTATAAGCATAGAAAATATAAATGAAACAGAGATCTGTGAGGGGTGAAATCATTAATGCTGAGCACTGTACAATGCAGAATAATTGAGAAATCACAGCTGATCCCAACATAAATCCACCCATACCTTCCCAATATCATGTGAAAAGAAATAAAAATAAAATGATCAAATGAAGTGTTAAGGTCACAAATAAAGGAGTAAATAAGCATAAAAATCTTTAAATAGATGGGAAAAGCCCCTTTAAAGAGTCCATTTTGCTGTTTTAGACACTGAAGTTGATTATTTTTGGTGTGTGAGAGCCATTCGTTCTGTAAATCCACTGCACGGAGCTGCTGGAGAAGATTATTCCAGCAGATCATTCTTCTGCAAATCCTCCGTCTCATTAACTGGGGTTACACAATCTTTGCCGTCGGCGTGAACAGAGAGATGAAAAATGGGTCATGTGTGGTTTTTAGTGACGCTTGAGCTGTTAGAGACCTGATGAGAGCAAATATAATCAATCTCTCCTATTAATCAGTCAGAATTACATTATTGAGAGTCTATATTCATCCTAAAGAGACTTATTTAACTATCCAGCTGGTGCATAAACCTGATGTGCAAGCTAGTTTAACCGAATGTTTCACTGCACATATTAGATTAACCAGTTTATCCAGCCAAGTAAAGTGTAACTATTTGAGCATATCAGTCTAAGTGTTTCTGCAGACTGTTTTAATCAAGTGTGGCTATAAAAAATACAATTAATACATTTTTATCATTAGAGGCTGGATATATTCACACACTGCTGACACACAACTGGGTTTAAACCCCTTATAGAAGTGAGTATTGCATAAGACAACTAAAGCAAAACTAAACTGTGCATATGGATACAAACTAATTTAATTCACACAATGTACTCATCGAGAAGCTTTAAATAAAGCAGTCTTCATACAAGGGACTTCTGCCTGTGTTTGTGGTCTGCAGATGTCGTGGAGCTCGGAGTACAGAAGCTCAAAGTTCCGGCATGTTTACGGAAAAGCTGGAAGCAGAGAGCAGTGTTACGAGGGAATTCCCATCACGCACAGCGTCCACGATAACCACTTCTGTGCGGTTAACCCGAAATTCCTGGCCGTGGTCACTGAGAGCGCAGGAGGAGGAGCTTTTATCGTTATCCCACTTCACAAGGTATCGACTACTGACTAACACCAATAGTATCCTGCACAACTGGACTGCATGTGTAAGATCGCATTTATAGGACCCTAGTTTTTGCGGCAGCGCCACCTACCGATTGGATGATATAGTGAAACTGCATTTCTAGGACCATCGTTTGATAACAGCGCCACCTACAGAATTGGATAATATAGTGGAAACTTCAGTTTCATGACTGCCTTTCCAGCGCCATCTACCTGATTAGATGATATAGGGAAACTGCATTTCTAGGACCATAGTTTTGTAACAGAGTGGTTTTTGATATAAAATGCACCAGAGGTTAAAGTGCGAGTAACAATTTTAAACTAGATATTAAAGTTTGAAGACAAACTTTATGATGGCTTGAAAAGCCGAGTCTAAAAGTTTGAAGTCGTTTTAAAGTGTAAATAACTGAAGCAGTTTTTATGAAGTTTGAAACAGTCGGCATAGATAAGTACATATATGTTAGTATGTTTCTGGGTTGTTGCTAGGCGGTTGCTAAAGTATTCTGAGTGGTTGCTAGGCAGTTGCTAACATAAATTAGCATGATTCTAGCATTAATTAGCATGTTACTAGCATGTTACTAGCATGATTCTAGCATGAATTAGCAAGTAACTAGCATGATTCTAACATGAATTAGCATGTAACTAGCATGATTCTACCATGAATTAGCATGCGTCTAGCATGAATTAGCTTGTAACTAGCATGGATTAGCATGTTTCTAGCATAAATTAGCATGTTGTTAGCATGATTCTAGCATGAACTAGCATGTTTATAGCATGAATTAGTATGTTACTTGCATGATTCTAGCACGAATTAGCATGTTATTAGCATGATCCTAGCATGAATTAGCATGATCCTAGCATGAATTAGCATGTTACTAGCATGATTCTAGCATGAATTAGCATGTTACTAGCATGATTCTAGCAAGAATTAGCATGTTACTAGCATGATTCTAGCATGAATTAGCATGTTACTAGCATGATGTAGCATGATTTAGCATGTTACTTACATGTTTCTAGCATGAATTAGCATGTTACTAGCATGATCCTAACATGAATTAGCATGATTCTAGCATGAATTAGCATGTTACTAGCATGAATTAGCATGTTACTAGCATGATTCTAGCATGTTACTAGCATGATTCTAGCATGAATTAGCATGTTGTTAGCATGATTCTAGCATGAATTAGCATGTTATTAGCGTATTTCTAGCATGAATTAGCATGTTACTAGCATGATTCTAGCATGAATTAGCATGTTTCTAGCATGAATTAGCATGATTCTAGCATGAATTAGCATGTTACTAGCATGTTTCTAGCATGAATTACCATGTTGTTAGCATGATTCTAGTATGAATTAGCATGTTACCAGCATGTTACTAGCATGAATTAGCAGGTTACTAGCATGATTCTAGCCTGAATTAGCATGTAACTAGCATGAATTAGCATGTAACTAGCATGATATTAGTATGTTACTAGCATGATTCTAGCATGAATCAGCTTGTTTCTAGCATGAATTAGCATGTTGTTAGGTATGAATTAGCATGTTACTAGCATGACTAGCATGTCACTATCGTGTTGCTAGCACCTTTCTAGCAAGATTAGCATGTCAGTAGGATGTTAAAACTGTTAGCGTGTGTTAGAATAGCTAGTCACAGTCTCTGGGACAGTTGCTAGGGGTGCTGAAATTGGTTGCTAGGGAGTGGCTAGTAAGTTTAAAGGTAATCAGTGATAGGCTGCTGGCTAGACTGAGTTGAATGAGGCCAGACTCTAGTCTGTAGGACAGTCTGATGCAGAGTTATGAGCTCACAAAGGTTGATCCAATGTTAAGTAAATGGTAGTCTTTTACAATGGAAGTCTATGGGACAGTTGCTAGGGTGCTGTAAGTGGTTGCTAGGGAGTGGCTAGTAAGACAAAAAGTCATCAGTTATTGGCTGCTGGCTAGACTGAGTTAAATGAGTCCAGTTAGAAGTCTGTAGGACAGTCTGATGCAGAGTTATGAGCTCACAAAGTTTGACCCAATGTTAAGTCAATGGGACTTTTGGGATTTTTCTGGGTCGTTTTTCGGAAAACCCAAAGTCGGATCAGTTATATAGATATAGCAACCCGAGTCAGACCAGTTTGAAGGTTTGACGAAAGTTTGAAGTATGTAGCTTGAAAGGCCTAGGAGGAGATACACTTAGAAATTAGTCTCAGAAGAAGAAGAAGAAGAAGTTTTGATAGATAACAATATGCTGGCTTTTCAAGCCACCATAATTAAAACAAATTATTTTACACTTAAAATATAAAATAAAAATGTTTTTTAAACTTTACACAAATGAAAAAGTTGAGTGCCTTAAAAGTCTTATATTAATTGAAAAAATACTTTATATTTAAAAACCTGCTTAGATTGAACTAATTAGCTCAGCATTAGGGAAAATAAAGAGAAATCAAATTGACCCTTCGCTAAGCCCCGCCCTCCTTAGTTACTGTTGCTACGCCTGTCAAGCTTTCCTGTCTGGCACGGCTTTTACAATGTGTCTGCGCCCATGTCAGACATTGCCAGGGATATAATGTGATTTTTGGCGAACAGGTGAGATATCCGAGAAAGCCAGATAATAAAGCACTCCAGTATGCATTACAGAGGTCACATAATAGGCAACGATTAGAGAATAATTAAATCAAAATTGAAGCTAGCTTAGCCTAGCCACCTCATACGCTAACCATTCAACAGCTAAGCTAATCCTCAGCAGAGAGGTGAAACTTAAAAATGACCTAATAATAACAAATTAAACCATGATTTGTCTGTTTTTAGCCAAAAAGCCTGATAGACTAATGTTGTGCAATGAAATATAGCGTTACTAACCGACGAGGAAACACGCATAGACAGAGCTTCTACATAGTTCATTCATAGAAAGAGCAGCCAGAAAGGGGAAATTAATCAACCCAGGCTAACTCTGAAACGTATCTCCATGGACGTTTCTGGAGACCGTGAAATACGTCCCGGCGGCACGTTTTTCTGCAGTTTTTGTTTTCGCGAATCCGCAAGAGGCCGCTGTGTATGCTTTTTGAGATCTTGAATTTCCCCCGCGAGTGCCATTCGCGCCTGCTGTTCTCGCGTAAACCCACCAGAGGCCGCTGTCGACTCACTTTTGGACAGACTTTCTGACTGACTGAGCGAACGATCGGCTGATCCACCCTCCCCTAAATCCAACCAATTTTATCGATTGACCCGCTCACCCACTTCCCTAAACCCAACCAACACTTTTCAAAAGCAATCCAAAAAAAAAAAGCCCTCGTCTGACTTTTACCACGTTTTCAGATTTTACCACATCCTCACCCTGCTATTCACTTGTTTGTTTTATATTTTGGATTGTTTTTGTCTTACCTGATTTCTGGAACTGCTCTTGACTGGACTTGAACCCCCGTCTTCGTGATCAACTCCTCTCTGCATCTCAAATCCGTCGACGTACGTGGCACGCTAATGGGACAAACTGGTTGCAGCCGGAATGCCGTCCATACGGAGGTAAGCGGTCAGCTGGAAGCGCGAAAAGGAACGGCATCATACCGCCCCGTAGCAATCGTTTAAAGAAATGAAAAGCAGCCATACGTACCTCCCGCTACGTAATTCGCTGTCTCCAGAAACGTCCGCAGGGCTACGTTTTCACAAGGAGCCTGTGTTGAAATTGATGGATTTGTGCCGAATATTAACATCATTGACCCATAACAATGTATAGTAAGTTACCTATTACTGTCAGTATGTGTGTGTGCTCTTTATAAATGACTGAAAAACAGCTGTGGGTGAAGTATATTGATCACAAGTGCTCAGTTTGTGATCATATATCGGTTTTGTATTGTTGATTTGTAATTTAAATATTTGTAAATTGAAACAGATGGAAATATGAAGTTCAGTGAAGTTAGCAACAGATTCGCAGATTCCTATTTTCCAGATCAATAACTCGACCTATTCGCTATTAGTATGACTAAGTTACTATGGCGAAGGCTTAAAGGGAGCAGTGCTCATAATATCGAGGGAAAAAAAGATAAAGACAGCTGTGAAACAGAACCTGCTTTGTGTTTTTGTAGGAAACTCAGTTTAGATCTGTATAAGGTAAGAGGTGTGTGAGATATTGCCGTCAGTCTATCACTGAATGTGTCAGGAATATCAAAACAAAACCAGCTTAACTCCGCTTCTTTATCGGCCCTCACACAGAGCTTGATCCACGCTGGCATGTCTCCTCTTGGGTTTTTGGTTTTGAAAAGGGAAAAAATTCCACCATCCCGTCCAAACTTTAAGGATATCAGATTTGCACAATCCATTTGCACAACACTTTGGCCTGTTTCCTTCACTCGAGAGCTTGACAGAGCCCCTGCGCGTAACTACGGTTGCTAAGCCACGATTGGTGGATGGCAGTTTTTGGGTGTGGCTTAGCGAGGGGTCAATTGGGATCAGCTTTGCACTCACTAATTTAAAACCAGAATGTAAAGGTTGTAGAGCAGGGGTCACCAATCTCGGTCCTGGAGGGCCGGTGTCCCTGCAGGGTTTAGCTCCAACTTGCCTCAACACACCTGCCTGGGTGTTTCAAGTATACCTAGTAAGACCTTGATTAGCTTGATCAGGTGTGTTTGATTCGGGTTGGAGCTAAAATCTGCAGGACACCGGCCTTCCAGGAACAAGTTTGGTGACCTCTGTTGTAGAGAGTCAAGACACAAGAATGATTCAAGACTGTACATTTAAATAAATATCCACACACTCATTTTAGCATTAATGCAATACAACAGCACAAAAATGACCCCACGGTTTAATCAGTTGCAGCATTCAGACTGTCTGGCTGTAGACTTCAGCTCCTGTGAATTAGAGAGCGGAAGAGAGAATCAAGCTCGAGTTATATATATATGTTCCAGAATATGGGTTGCGACGCGGTGGCACAGTAGGTAGCGCAGTTGCCTCACAGCAAGAAAGTCGCTGGTTCGAGCCTCAGCTGGGTCAGTTGGTGTTTCTGTGTGGAGTTTGCATGTTCTCCTCGTGTTCGTGTGGGTTTCCTCCGGGTGCTCCGGTTTCCCCAACAAGTCCAAATGCATGTGGTACAGGTGAATTGGGTAAGCTAAATTTGCTGTAGTCTATGTGTGTGAATGAGAGTGTATGGGTGTTCCCCAGTGATGGGTTGCAGTTGGAAGGGCATCCGCTGCGTAAAACATATGCTGGATAAGTTGGCGGTTCATTCCGCTGTGGCGACCCCAAAAATAATAAAGGGACTAAGCCAAAAAAGGAAATAAATGAATTCCAGAATATGTAAAATCATGTAAATAAATTCAAAAGGTTTGTGCAATTATTAAATTAATCAGCTGCTTTACCATGTTTAACAAACAATGTTGGGTTAGCATAAATATCAGTAACACAAAGGATCTCTGAGCATTGTACAAAACTTAAATCATATTCTAACCTGTAACGATAATCTTTACCAGGAAGCATGACCTGCTCAGCATCAACCAAAGTCAAACTCCTCAAGACACCAGAGAATGTATGATGGCCTATGAAATAACAAAATGATTCATTTAAATATGGACTAATATATCATATAATATATATATATATATACTAATATATATGGACTAATTGAACAAGAAATCTTTAAACATGGGTCCACGAATGATTAGCATCCAGCATGCAGTTTATATACAATATATTTTGAAAGTGCATTGTTTGGTCTGGCATACCTCTGGGAAGAACACCACAGATCAGCTGCACTTCATCATAGATGTGCTAATAACTCAAGAATACAGTTAGCATTTGTAACTGTATTTATGCTTATCAACAGTTAATGCTAAACAAATATCAAAATAATAAGTTAACTATTTGTTAATGCTTGATTCATTTATAGTATGCAGTTATTATAATGTGTTACCCAACAGCTTGAGATAATCTCAATGAAAATATTCCTCTAGTTTCTAAATTAACAGAAAATGTACTGGCAGTTTATTACAAGGCTATTGTAGCATAATATACATGTGTAATGTGTAAATACATATTGTGCCAATAAACCAAGATTGAATTGAGTTGACACTCAGTCAGCCTTTATTAGAGATGTGAGGTTAGTAAGTTCAGTCCTCATGTTGAGCCTAACTCTGATAATCAAACCAGAGTGGTGTTTTATGACATTAAAGAGG
Organism: Danio aesculapii; assembly: GCF_903798145.1. Taxonomy (NCBI): domain Eukaryota; kingdom Metazoa; phylum Chordata; class Actinopteri; order Cypriniformes; family Danionidae; genus Danio; species Danio aesculapii. Next base: position 35,735,581 of record NC_079459.1, on the reverse strand, counting down.
CTGCTGAGAAATTAATATCATCGTTTAGCAAATTCTGTGTGTTTTGTGAGATGTGGAAAAATAAAATACGGTTTGTAGCGCCTCCTTCTGGGACAAATAAAAACTGCAGACAGCACACTATAAACATATATATATATATTTATATACACATGATGTTTTATGTGTGTTCCTCTAGCCGGGCCGAGTGGACCCTCATTACCCCAGAGTGTGTGGTCATCAGGGCAGTGTGATGGACATCAAGTGGAGCCCCTTCATGGACAACATCATCGCCTCCAGCTCTGAGGACTGCACGGTGAGACTTTAAATATTAACGTATAATGTAATAGTGTTTCTAATAATAATATTTATAATGTAACGTTTGCTAAAATTAAATGATGTATATGATATAACTAAATATAATATCATTCATACATTTTCTTTTTGGCATTTCCTATATTAACTCGGGTCGCCACTGCGACATGAAATGCCAACTTATCCAGCATATGTTTTACGCAGCGGATGCCCTTCCAGCTGCAACCCAGTACTAGGAAACACCCATACACAGTCATTCACACACATAAACTATGCACAATTTAGCTTACTCAATTCACCTGTACCACATGTCTTTGGACTTGTGGGGGAAACCGGAGCACTCGGAGGAAACCCACGTCAACAGGCTCGAACCAGCGACCTTCTAGCTGTGAGGTGATTGTGCTACCCACTGTGCCACCGTGAAGCCCCCTAAATATAATAATAAGATAATTATGTTATAATATAATATATTATATTTTCGATATATTTTTTTTATTAATATAATTTTTATATTGTTATTTGATGTCACTAAATTATCTTTTATAACACTGCAGTGCAATATTTTTAACTATTTTTTTTTTTGATATACAATAATTAATCCCTAATAATATTGATTTATTTGTAATACATTAATATACACATACACACACATACAAATAACAAATTAAATATGACAAAAAAATGTAATTAATAAAATAAAAGTAAAATAAATAAAGCCTGACCTCTGACCTGCAGGTGAGGATCTGGCAGATTCCTGACGGTGGTTTGAGGCGGAGCTTAACTGAAGCTCTGATGATTCTAATTGGCCACAGCAAGAGGGTGGGGCTTATTGAGTGGCATCCCACCTGCAGCGGCATCCTGTTCAGCGCCGGATATGACTGTAAGGTAACCACGACAATCAGAACTAACCATAAGGCTGCGTCCGAAATCGCCTACTACTCAAGTATGTACTACATTTTAAATTGATTTTACTACACCACTGTTTGATGAATGTGAGTATGAATGAATTAGGATACACTTTCACTTTCATTTTTAACTCCATTTGCAGTTTTATCACGAGACCTACTCGCATCAGTTTTGTCACTTCACTCCCATTCGTGATCCATTGTATGCACACGTTAGATTCTTACCAGAAGTAGTAGGTCATCTGGGTACTTCTCACATACTGTTTATATACTCTGAATTTGGACACACTAATCAGCTCACATACTGTTTTTAACAAACGATATAGTATGGACGTATACAGTTTCTGACGCAGCCCAAATCCCCTTAAGGCAAATCATTTCACTCGGCGGCCATCTTTAAAGTGCCTCTTGTGAGTATGTTCGGTATACGATCAAATTCTCCAAAACTGTTTGCCAAGCTTACAATTAAAGTTCATATTTGGAATCACCAATAAAATTAAACAACAGCTGTCTAAGTTTCATTTCTAAACATTAATATCAAACTAAATCAGCATTTTTTCCGATTGCCCAAGCTATTGCGCACTCGAAGTGAACGAGATCACGACACCAACCTCATCTATGGCTGTTTATTTTTACATACTAACGTTATCATTCTCTGGTTAATGCCTCGTCTGATCGCGCTGGTCTTAATTCCCAACTTGGTCTTGATGGCAAATCTCCTCCCAAAACGACAGCGACTCTTTGTTTACAAGATCCAGACTGAGCATTAATTTCATGCAGATTACAAAACCACGGAACATTTATTGTCAAGAGTAGTTTTTCATTAAAAAGTAGAGGATTTAAGCTTTATATGGAGATATTTCTTATGTCTGTGAAGCAAGTATTCGCTGAGATTTCAGTGGGTTTGTTGAGCCCACAGGATTCATAATGAAGCTGCAGAAAATGTCGTAAACACACGTCTGCACCAAGCCCCTCCCCCAGAGAATCCTCAGCCTATAGTGATTGCTGATTGGCTCCTGTACTTGAAGGCAGGTCTTTATTTGCCATATTGACCGTTGCTATTTTCCCAAATCAAAACTATATGAGTGACACGTCTTTGCTCTACTGATGCAAACCCCTCCCCCGGAGAATCCTCAGCCTATAGTGATCACTGATTGGCTCCTGTACTACAAGGCAGGGCCTCATTTTCCATATTGACCATTACTATTTTCCCAATTTAAAACTAAACGAGTGACATGTCGACATGTCTTGCGTATTAGTCTTTGCTTTACTGGTGCAAATCCCTCCCCCGGAGAATCCTCAGCCTATAGTGATCACTAATTGGCTCCTGTACTAGAAGGCGGGGCTTCATTCACCATATTGACCATTACTATTTTCCCAATTCAAAACTATACGAGTGACATGTCTTGTGTATTAGTCTTTGCTCTATTGGTCCAAACCCCTTGCCCGGAGAATCCTCAGTCTATAGTGATCACTGATTGGCTTTTGTTCTAGAAGGCGGGGCTTTATTTGCCATATTAACCGTTACTATTTTTCCAATTAAAACTATACGAGTGACACGTCTTGTGTATTCGTCTTTGCTCTACTGGGCCAAACTCTCCCCCGGAGAATCCTCAGCCTATAGTGATCACTGATTGGCTTCTGTACTGGAAGGCGGGGCTTCATTTTCCATATTGACCAATACTATTTTCCCAATTTAAAACTAAACGAGTGACATGTCGACATGTCTTGTGTATTAGTCTTTGCTCTACTGGTGCAAATCCCTCCCCCAGAGAATCCTCAGCCTATAGTGATCACTGATTGGCTCCTGTACTAGAAGGCGGGGCTTCATTCGCCATATTAACCATTACTATTTTCCCAATTTAAAACTATACGAGTGGCATGTCTTGTGTTTTAGTCTTTGCTCTACTGGTCCAAACCTCTGCCCCGGAGAATCTTCAGTCTATAGTAATCGCTGATTGGCTCCTGTACTAAAAGGCGGGGCTTCAATTGCCATATTTGTCCCATTACAGTTTTCCCAATTCAAAACTAAATGAATGACATGTCTTGTGTATTAGTCTTTGCTCTACTGGGCCAAACCTCTCCCCCGGAGAATCCTCAGCCTATAGTGATCGCTGATTGGCTCCTGTACCAGAAGGCGGGGCTTTATTTGCCATTCTAACCATTACTATTTTCCCAATTTAAAACTATACGAGTGACACGTCTTGTGTATTAGTCTTTGCTCTACTGATGCAAACCCCTCCCCCAGAGAATACTCAGCCTATAGTGATCACTGATTGGCTCCTGTACTAGAAGGCGGGGCTTCATTCGCCATATTAACCATTACTACTTTACCAATTTAAAACTATACGAGTGACATGTCTTGTGTATTAGTCTTTGCTCTACTGGTCCAAACCTCTCCCCCGGAGAATCCTCAGCCTATAGTAATTGCTGATTGGCTCCTGTACCAGAAGGCGGGGCTTCATTTGCCATATTGACCATTACTATTTTCCCAATTCAAAACTATACAAGTGACATGTCTGGTGTTATAGTCTTTGCTCTACTGGTGCAAACCCCTCCCCCGGAGAATCCTCAGCCTATAGTGATTGCTGATTGGCTTCTGTTGTAGAAGGCGGGGCTTCATTCGCCATATTGACTGTTATACTTTCCCCCATTCAAACTTTATTTGTGTTTTTGTTCTAACTAACCCTGTAGTCCCCAAAAGCTGGCCAGTGCTGATCTTTCTACAACATTTTGTTCGATGTTCTCTCCATTAATGTGACAGATCTTGATGTGGAATCTGGAGGAGGGCGTGGCCGTGAAGATGATTGACAGCCATCCAGACGTGGTGCTCTGCATGTCCTTCAACACTGACGGGAGTTTACTGGCCACCAGCTGTAAAGACAAAAAACTGCGCATTATTGATCCACGGTCGGGGAAAGTGCTTCAGGTCAGCCACAAAACATTTGATTATGAATATTTAAGGGCACCTATTATGCAAACATCACCTCTATAAGAGGTTCAAACCCAGTTGTGTGTCAGCAGTGTGTGAATATATCCAGCTTCTAATGGTAAACATGAATTAACTGTGTGTTTTATAATCAGACTTGATCCAAACAGTCTGCAGGATTGACATTCTTCCTATTGTACGTGTCATCAGAGGGGGAAAGCCCCGCCCACTAGTGATCATCTCTCCCTCATTAGCATAGAACGTTTGGAATCTGCCACTATGCTGACACACAGGCATTTGTAGCTCCGCCTCTTTTGAAAAGAGCACAGTCTCATTTGAATTTAAAGCGACAGTCACCAAAACACCACAATATAGATTAACGTGTGTGTGTGTGTGTGTGTGTGTGTGTGTGTGTGTATTATCTCACTTTTAGAGTTATCTTTTACTTTGTATTATGTGTGAGCGCAGGAGTCGTGCTGTAAGAGTCTGCGCGTGAACCGTGTGGTGTTTCTGGGTAATCTGAGGCGCGTTTTCACCACCGGCGTCTCCAGGTGGAACAGCAGACAGATTGCATTGTGGGATCAGGTAGAGTCGAAATGCTGTATTAAACAAACACACACACACACTAACACACAAACACTAACACACACACACACACACACACACACCTTTTACACACACAAAATCACATACACATAGTCACACACACACACGCAAAACACACACACTAACACACACTCTCTCATACACACAAACGCACACTCTGTCTCTCACACACACTTTCTGACACACACTATCACACACACTCACTAAATTTTACACACACACACACACACACGCACACACACACACACACACACACACACACCCACACACACAATCACATACACGTAATCACACACGCGAAACACACACACTAACACACACTCTCTCTCATACACACAAACGGACACTCTGTCTCACACACACACGATCACACACACTCACAAAATTTTACACGCACACACACACACACAAAATCACATACACGTAATCACACACACAAAAACACACACACAAACGCACACTCTGTCTCTCACACACACTTTCTGACACACACACAATCACATACACTCTAAATTTTACACACATACACACACACACACACACACGCATACACGTAATCACACACACAAAACACACACACTAACACACACTATCTCTCACACACACTTTCTGACACACACACAATCACACACACACACACACAAAATTTTACACACACACACACACACACACACACACACACACAAAATCACATACACATAATCACACACACTAACACACACCCTCTCTCTCACACACACTTTCTAACACACACACAAACACACACACATAATTACTCACAATCACACACACACTCTCTCTCTCTCTCTCTCTGTATGTGCAGGAGGATCTGAGCTGTCCAGTGCTAGAGGAGGAGATCGATGGTCTCGCCGGAGCCCTGTTCCCCTACTACGATCCAGACACACACATGCTCTACCTTGCTGGAAAGGTGCGTGTGTATGCGTGTGTGTGTGTGTGTGTGTTTGTGTGTGTGTTTGTTACACCTTATATTCCTCATGTTGTGAGGACCAAATGTCCCCACAAGTATAGCAATACCAGCAAAGTTTTGAAAATATTGAGTGAAGTAATTCCAAAATGTAAAAGTGTGTGCGTGTGTGTGTATGTGTGTGTCTCATCGTCAGGGTGATGGAAATATCCGCTATTATGAGGTGAGTGCTGAGAAACCCTTCCTGCAGTTCCTGATGGAGTTCAGATCTGCGGCTCCTCAGAAGAGTTTGGGTGAGATTCAGCTTCACACACTCAACACCAGATCACACACACTGATCAAACACTGCAGCACATGTTCATTGAGCATCCGTGTGTGTGTGTGTGTGCGCGCAGGTGTGATGCCCAAGCGTGGTGTTGATGTGAGCGAGTGTGAGATCTTCAGGTTTTATAAGCTGGTGACGCTCAGAGGTTTGGTGGAGCCCGTCTCCATGATCGTCCCGCGCAGAGTGAGTGAAACCTGCACTGTAAATCTGAGTGTTTGCAGATTCGAAAGATGTATCAGCTTGGTTTGATTGCTTTATATTTACTTATTAAATTTAAGCAATTTATTTTATATGTATGTCTATTACTTATTATTTTCTTTCTCTTTATTTTTAACACAATTCATTAATTGTTTCACTTGCAGAACAAAGATTATGTCTTTGTTTACGGTAATAACATTTTTAAGTTTATACATGTTAAGTACCTAGACGATGAATCTATGGAGTAAAGTCTATACACGGCGTTGTGATCGGCAATCGATTGCTCTTGACTGCCTTGTAGATGTTTGCTTCGAAAATGTTGACGTGTGAAAAAAACTTTCCGTTGTTGCAGTGTAAACCGCCTCAGACTCTTCTGAAGTCACATGATAAAGTTGAAGTCAGAATTATTAGCCCCCCTGTGTATTTTTTTCCCCAATTTCTGTTTAATGGAGAGAAGATTTCTTCAGCACATTTCTAATCATAATAGTTTTAATAACTCATTTCTATTAACTGAATTATTTTATCTTTGCCATGATGACAGTAAATAATATTAGACTAGATATTCTTCAAGACACTTCTATATTCAACCCAGGCTCATTTTGAAACGTACCTCCACGGAGATCTCGAATTTCCCCCGCGAGTGCCATTCACGCCTGCTGTTCTCGCGTAACCCCACCAGAGGCTGCTGTCGACTCACTTTTGGACAGACTTTCTGACTGACTGAGTGAACGATTGACTGACCCACCCTCCCCCTTCCCTAAATCCAACCAACACTTTTCAAAGGAATGAAAAAAATAAAAGCCCTCGTCTGACTTTTACCACGTTTTCAGATTTTACCACATCCTCACCCTGCTATTCACTTGTTTGTTTTATATTTTGGATTGTTTTTGTCTTACCTGATTTCTGGAACCGCTCTTCACCGGACTCAAACCCCCGTCTTCGTAATCAACTCCATTCTGCATCTCAAATCTACCGACGTACGTGCCGCGCTAACAAGACAAACTGGTTGCAGCCGGAATGCCGTCCATACGGAGGTAAGCGGTCAGCTGGTAAACGCGAAAAGGAACGGCATCACACCGCCCTGTAGCGTTCGTTTAAAGAAATGAAAAGCAGCCATACGTACCTCCGCCTACGTAATTCACTGTCTCCAGAAACGTCCGCAGGGCTACGTTTTCACAATAAGCCTGTGTTATCTATACAGCGTAAAGTGACAAGTAAAGGCTTTACTAGGTTAATTAGGTTAACTAGGCAGGTTAGGGTAATTAGGCAAGTTATTGTATAATGATGGTTTGTTTTGTAGACTATCGAAATAAAATATAGCTTAAAGGAGCTAATAATATTGACCTTAAAATGGTTAATAAAAAATTAAAAACTGCTTTTATTCTAGCCGAAATAAAACAAATCAGACTTTCTCCAGAAGAAAAAATATTATCAGACATACTGTGAACATTTGCTCTGTTAAACATCATTTGGGAAATATTTAAAAAAGAAAAGAAAATTTAAAGGGAGGCTAATAATTCTGACTTCAACTGTATTCAGCCAATTACATATTCTTCCAGACGCTGGGACACTTTTCTCAATACTCAGGTCACTTTTGCAGAACTCTTCACACAATTCTCCTCACTCACTGACTTTCAGCTTGCCAAAGCAGTTCATTTCACATCCATAATGCATAACAACTACCAAAACACTTGATTCAGGTCACTGCAGAGGTGGACAGCCCACAAACACACTGTCACACACAAAACAATGAGCTAAACACACTAACATGCAGCATTACACAGTGTTTTCTTGTGTAAAACTAGCACACATCTCTGTTTATGATGGCAATATATATTGTTTATAACTGCAGTATATGTTACTGTTACTGGAATATAATTCAGTTCAGTTCACCTTTATTTGTATAGCGCTTATACAATGTAGATTGTGTCAAAGCAGCTTCACATAAAAGGTCATAGTAAATAGGAACAGTGTAGTTCAGTTTGTAGTGTTCAAGTTCAGTTCAGTTGAGCTCAGTTCAGTGTGGTTTAATAATCACTACTGAGAGTCCAAACACTGAAGAGCAAATCCAACGATGCGCAGCTCTACAGATCCCGAACCATGCAAGCTAGTGACGACAGCGGAGAGGGAAAAACCTTCACTAATGACGGAAGTGAAGAAAAAAATCCTTGAGAGAAACCAGGCTCAGTTGGGCACGACCATTTTAATTTCTCTGCTGACCAAACGTCTTGTGCAGAGCTGCAGTCTCAGTGGCGGAGGCTGGAAGCTGGCCTCAGCGAAGACTTGTCTGTCTCTGGAGCGTCACAGGAATCAGTCTCATGTTCTCCACTCCTCCATGACCATCACAGTAGCTGCTCAGGATACGGCCTGGTCCAGGATTATGGAAACCTTGGGACTCAGTGACTCTGCATAGTCTGAGGGCCTCGGGAAGAGTATCCCCAGGTGGAAAAAAAATAATACTTATATATTTTTAAATATATTTATTATCTGTTTATTGTCCTGTCTCTGTAATCCTGCTGCACTGTAGAAGCTCTGTCACCAAAACAAATTCCTCGTATGTGTGAACATACCTGGCAACAAAGCTCTGATTCTGATTCTGGAGTGAATCAGACATGATGCAGAACTCCTCAATATTTTACAACCCAGGCTCATTCTGAGAACGTAGTCCCGGGGACGTTTCTGGAGACCGCGAAATACGTCCCGGGAGGTACGTATTTGTGCAGTTTTTGTTCTCGCGTAAACCCGCTAGAGGCCGCTGTTGAACGACCTTCCGCCTGTCTGCCTGGATGACAGAATGATTGACAGTGCTACCGGCCAATCGGCTGACCCACCCTCCTCCCTCCCTAAACCCAACCAACGACGATTCACAAAATCCGTCCAGAAAAAGAAAAGCCCTCGTCCGATTTTTACCACGTTTTCGGATTTTGACCACATTCTCACCCTGTGATGAACTTGTTCGCTTCATTTTTTGGATTTTGTTTTTGTTTTCCTACCTGATTTCTGGAACTGCTCTTCCCCGGACTCGAACCCGGTCGTCGTCGTTGTCGTGGTCAGCCCCTCTCTGCGCTTGAGTCCGCCAGAGTACACAAAGAGCTAACCGGAGAAACTGGTTGCAGCGGGAAAGCCCT
>NC_079459.1:35696274-35721274 GCF_903798145.1 Danio aesculapii | reverse complement strand
GTTTTAGGAACAGCAAATAATAACTGGACTTCTAGTTGATCATTTAGTATCAGAAGTGTCTTATATAAAAGGCAAAGTCCTCTAGATTACACTTATTTGAGCACAATAAAATCTGATCATGCCTTGATTATTAATGATTTGATTAGGACAGTAAGGTCTGACTCTGCTTAGACTAAAGTCTGGTCACTGAACCTTCAATAATGTCCAGTATAGAATATGTGCTCATGCTGCAGTGGAAACAGAATGAATATTGTGTCTGACTCCATCATGAGCTTGGAGGACTGCATCCATACATCTCTGCAATGACTCAAATCACTGATTAATAAAGTCATCTGGAATGGTGAAGAAAGCCTTCTTGCAGGACTCCCAGAGTTCATCAAGACTCTTTGTGTTCATCTTCAACATCTCCTCCTCCATCTTACCCCAGACATGCTCAATAATGTTCATGTCTGGTGAATGGGCTGGCCAATCCTGGAGCATCTTGACCTTCTCTGCTTTCAGGAGCTTTGATGTGGAGGCTGAAGTATGAGGAGGAGCGCTATCCTGCTGGAGAATTCACCCTCTCCTGTGGTTTGTAATGTAATGGGCAGCACAAATGTCTTGATACCTCAGGCTGTTGATGTTGATCATCCACTCTGCAGATCTCTCGCACGCCCCAATACTGAATATAACCCCAAACCATGATTTCTCCTTCACCAAACCTGACTGATTTCTATGAGAATTTTGGCTCCATGCAGGTTCCAGTAGGTCTTCTGCAGTATCTGTGATGATTGGGATGCAGACCAACAGATGATTCAGCAGGAAAATCCACCTTCTGACACTTTTACACATGATCAACTAGAAGACAAGTTATTAAAACTGAGACCCACGACAAGACTTTTGTCAGGTAGTGTATATACACATAACTTATTCTACATCATTAAGCCAATAGGCATCACCCACCTACTACCTTAGTAACTATTTATAAGCAGCTAATTATAAGTAATTTATTATAAATATAAAGTAGTTTATTGAGCTTATAGTCTAAGTTAAGGGTTTGTTAACAGCGAGAATTGTACCTTAAAATAAAATTTAATTAAAGTTACTTTTTTTCTATGCCATTGTTTTACGTGTTTTGCATATTGTTAGGGTTAAGCTAATTTTTAAAGTGACTTTAGATTGTAATATTTAACTTTTTACCATCACTGATGCTTGTTCCTCTTCTTTAATGTTCTACTGAAGAAGAAAACAAATCACCTTCTACTCTGTCATCCTTTCCTCAACTTGCTCCAAAGCAGCCCTTGACTTCTATAGTAACTCTGAAGACTTTGTTTCTACTATGATGTCAAGGCTGCTTTTTCCAACATTCTTCAAAATATCTTCTTTCGTGTTCAGCAGAAGAGAGAAACTCGTGTTTAGATCCGCTTTAGTGTGAGTAGATGGTGAGAAAGTGTTCATGTTTGGTCGAACTGTACGCCCTTAAAGCTATTTGGTCTCGTTCTTTTAATGTCACTGGAAGAACATTAGTAAGCTCGACCACATAAACCACCAAGAAAACCCAAAGTATATTGAAGTAGTAAATCAAGTAGCCACTAATCTGATAGCCATTACTGAATATCCAGTTAACCAGAAGTTGTTTCAGCACAAACAGCGACTGGTTCATCCGTCTTCACTAATAATGTTTGTGCTGCAGGTGTGGATATTCATTTATTTCACCTTAAATTCATTATATGTGAAGGTTGTAGTGATCTTAAACCAAACTAGATTGAAATCAAAGTCTCGTGTAGGGATACTTCTGAAGAAGAAAAGTGTTGAAAATAAAGTTAAAGAGATTTAGAAAGGTCTTGTTTTCCTCTAGTATGGTGGCCTGGCAGTGGGTCCTCTGTTATATATATATATATATATATATATATATATATATATATATATATATATATATATATATATATATATATATATATATTGTTTTTTTATTATTTATTTGTTTGTTTTTTTATGTTACTATTAAGTAACATAACATAACAGTTTAAGTATTTAACTGTTTATTTATTTATTTAACTGTTTAATTATTTAATGAATTATTTAACTGATTATTTAATTGTGTATTTATTTTATTTGTTTGTTTACCTGTTTATTTATTTAATTATTGATATATTTTATATATTTATTTAACTGTTTATTTATTAATTTAATATTTTTATTTTTGTTTATTTAATTGTATTTATTTATTTAATTGTTTAGTTGTTTATTTAATTATGTATTTTATTTATTTTTTTAACTGTTTATTTATTAATTTAATTATTTATATATTTGTATGTATTTAACTATTTATTTATTTAATTATTTAGCTGTTTATTTATTTAATTAATTAGATATTTTATCTTTGTCATTATTTTGTATTTAACTAGTAATTTTATTTTTCAACTTTATTTATTTATTTGTTTATTTAACTGTTTATTTATTTAATTATTTATATATTTTATGTATTTAACTGTTGTTTATTTATTTATTTATTATTTTATTTTGTTGTTATTTTTAATTTATTTAATAGTAGTTATTTATTTATTTGTTTAATTTAACTGTTAAGTTATTTAATTATTTACTTATTAGTTTATTTATGTATTTTATTTATTTGTTTAACTGTTTATTTAATTATTTAACTATTTATTTGTTTAATTTATTATTTATAGGTTTTTATTTTTATGTTATTATGTTTATTTATTTAACAGTTTAGTTATTTTTTTATTTATTTAACTATTTATCTATTTAATTCTGTATTTATTATTATTATTTTTGTTTTTTTATTTTATTTGTCTTTGTCTGTGCGGTTAAGTGTTGACATTATTGTGTTAAGTGTTTTGATTGTCTTACTTGTAAAACACTACACTTGTCAGAAATAATTGCCTTAGGGGGATTAATAAAGATTACAACTAAACTAAACTAAACTGACTAAACTAAAGTAAGTATCCATCAGACAAAGTCAACACAGCTCCTGGGTTTCACAAACACTGATGAAGAATTTCTGACATTTTTCTGTGGCCAGAATGAAATCACCTCCAGCTGAATATCTGAGGCTGGGGTCCAATATCAGAAGATGAATTCAGCAATATCTTTTACTCTCAGAGCATCGGTGATGTGGGGTCATTATGAACAAAATACGAGTGGCTTGGGAGACAAAATAAAGAGCTGAAGAAGAAATAATTCATCCAAAATTAAAATAGGCCCACGTAATTCTGTGATTTATACTTGTACTAATTATATTATTTATTTAACAAATTCCCCTCCAACTTATATTGTATTTTTTTGTTTTCATCGCAACACAAAAGCAATGTTTGTCTGACAAAAAGACTGACTTCTGTAATTTAATCAAAATGTTTTGGACTCAGAATATGCGGCTAGCGTCGTTTACTAATAAGGTAGGCTTCATGGCGACAAAACCATAAATAAATCCTGAAAACCATTGTCTTTAGTTATTTTTAAACTGTTATTTAATATTTCTTCCATCTGTTTATTAACAAACAGATGCCTGAGGGCGTTTCGGATTCGCAAAAACATCTGAAATGATTTGTGATTCAGTTTGATTCATTTGGACAATTCACTCGCACTGAATCATTTGGTCTTGCGGCTTAAATGGACACTTCTTTGTAAGCATTTATATATATTTAACATTTTAAAATGTTTTATCTCCTCTAAACCCATATTGTCTGTTGTGTCTTACAAGAAATTACGAGTGACTTGGGATACAAAATAAAATGCTAAAGAAATAGTTCAGCCAAAATTAAAATAAGCCCAAGTAATTTTGTGATTTATTTTTTGTATTTATTATGTATTTAACGAATTTCCTTCCAAATTATTTGGCATTTTTTGGCTTCTTCACAACAATAAAGCAGTATTTGTCTGATAAAAAGACTGACTTCCGTAATTTAATAAAAATGTTTTGGACTTCATTTACGCGGCTGGCGTCGTTTTACTAATAAAGTAGGCTACTCGGCGGCAAAACCATGAAAAAATGATGAAAACCATTGTCCTTAGCTATGTTTAATCAATTATTTAATATTTCTTCCATCAGTTTATTGACAGATCCCAGATGGCGTATCGGATTCGCAAAAAAGTCTGAAGTGATTTGTGATTCATTTGATTCATTCGGACAGTTCACTCGCACTGAATCATTTGTTCTGGCGGCTTAATTAGACAGTTCTTTGTAAGTATTTATATATGTTTAACATTTTAAATAGTTTTATCCCCTCTTAAACCATATTGTCTGTTGTGTCTTAGAACAAAATAACAGTTTGTGTGCCCACAAAACGACCAAAATAAATGACGAGTTCACTGAAGGGGATGAACAGGTGTGTGAGTATGAGTTATTTTACTAACACGTGACTATTTTGCAAACTGACTTAATATTGAACCAATTTGTATTTTATAAGCATTGGAATATGTTTTGATAGATTATTCAATTATCAAACTGAAATGGAATTGGTTGTAATTCAATTTGATCGATTCGTTCAATTTGATCGATTCTTTCGGACAGTTCACTCGTGCTTTGTTTGCAGCCGTTTCTCACGTCTTAACGGGATTAATGTGTAAGTTATAAGTTGTTTGTCGTTATTATTTTAACCTGCTTTTTCTTTAGAACATAAATGAATATTTATGTGATCACTAGACTAACAATGTATTGATTTAATAGTAGTTTTGGGGTCAACTTGTCCTGATAGTGAGCGTTTACTAGCATGTAAACAACTAAAGTACTACATCGCTGTCTGACGCTAAAAATCCCAATTGAATTGTTTCAATGATCATTTTTTTCTGTATATTTTAGAAAATTTGAATATTTATTTGAATACTTTGGACATAAATAATCAGAATTGTCTTACGCAAATGAATCACTCGCGAATCTGTGTTTTACTCGGACAGTTCACTTAATCGTTAATTTATTAACAATTATTTAATATTTTTCTATCAGTTTATTAACAGACAGATTCCAGATGGCATATTAGATTCGCAAAAACGTCTGAAATGATTTGTGATTCAATTTGATTCGTTCGGACAGTTCACTCGTGCTTCGAACTACATCATTGTCTGACGCTAAGTATTGCCATTTAAAGACCTTAGAATTATTTCAATGATCATTTTAGACAAATATTTTTACATAACATTTAGATATTATGGCCATAAAGAATTAGAAATCCCTATATTTGCGAACGAATCACTCGCGAATCTGTTTGTTTTGTTCGGACAGTTTACTGAATTGTTTGGTTTATCGCATCGTGACGTAACACGACGCTTTATTAGTCCGAAAAATTCGATGTTTTGTATTTATCTGTGAGCCATTGTAAAAGAGTGAACGTTCAAATGCTTGTCAGGTGGTCTATTTTATGTGAACAATGTATTTTTTCCACATTTATAGGTGAAGATGGTTTAACACAAGTCTTCACCCTGCTGAAAAATCCAGCTTAAACCAGCCTAGGCTGGTTGGCTGGTTTTAACTGGTTGACCAGCCTGGTTTTAGAGGGGTTTTGGCCATTTCCAGGCTGGTTACCAGCCTTTTCCAGCCTGGTCTTAGCTGGTCAGGCTGGAAAATGACCAGCTAAATCCAGCTTGACCAGCCTGGTTTAAGATGGACATAGCTGGTTTTGGCTGGGCTCCCAGCCTGGCTAGGTGGTCAAGCTGGTTTTAGCTGGTCATTTTCCAGCCTGACCAGCTAAGACCAGGCTGGAAATGGCTGGAAACCAGCCTGGAAATGGCCAAAACCCCTCCAAAACCAGGCTGGTCAACCAGTTAAAACCAGCCAACCAGCCTAGGCTGGTTTAAGCTGGATTTTTCAGTAGGGCATAAGCGTCCTAGGGGCTTTAATGTCCCTCAGACACATTTAGCACAGATTGTTCTGCTTTCCAGAGATAATATGATCACTGTCCGCCAAGAAGAAGATGACAATTACATTGGTGTAATCAATCTTCAACGTCAAGATATTTTATAACGAGTTTGAAAGCTTTTAGTTATAAGTTGGCCTGGATAATGGCTTCATCTGAACCGAGTGTCAAAATGAAGCTCTACTGCGCTCAATTTTGTGGAAAATGTGCAACGGATTGGGTTACTCCTCATGGAAGCGCAATCATCGATGACAGTATTCAGGCCGGTTTGAAGATTGCGAGAATGTTATCAATGTTATTAGACGTCGTCTGGTACTTGGTAATGGCAGAAATAATGACCAGAGTGACTGACTCATTGCATCATGGGAAATTGTCCCCAGCTAGACGGCGTAATTGAAGTAATAAACTTTGTGAACATCAATCTTAGCGATTGTATAAGGCGCTGGAGGAAAGATTAATGTCATTTTAGTCTTGGGAAAACTAATTTGCCTCATACGTCTAATGCAAACACAATAATTCCATCAAGACTAGAACGGTTTCTTGCATAAGCATGATGTTTAGTTTGTGTTTTACTATTTTGCATGCGTCAATTGACAAATGAGGCTGTTGAGATCATCTCACCGCCTTCAGATTGCGAGATGATGAAATAGTGACACTTGCACATCATTTAATTTAACCGTAGATCGAATCAGACGTTCTCGCCGAAGTCTGATTTCATTTGCCGTTACCGAGTTGAAATATTGGCTTCTAAAACCAGTTTAAATAAGCATTTGTTCAACTGGAACTAAAAGTTTAAACACTTCCTCATCATATTTCTTCGTATTATCAACTAAAAATTAACAGATTTGTGCATTTTGCGATTCACATTTATTTCCTGTATATTTATGCTTTTAAATTGCATTATGGGACTTTGATCTATTGACGTTTATATTGAAAATCTACTAATTTTTTATAGTCTAAAGTGATATATTGTCTGTAAATTAAAGTACAAAAACCTGGTAATGAACTGCCAGTACTTTTAATGCTATTTAGCGAACTTAATCCTGTATACATATATTATTTCTAATACAATATATTGTTTCAACGTACTTAAATGTCAATAAACGTCACTTTGTTAAACTGCAGAGTTTAATTTTATGCATCAAAACTTGACAGAGAAGAGATAAAGGTCCCATAATAGTAATTTGCATTACTTGACAAAAGTCTCAAAAATAACTTAACTTCTAGTTGATCATTTAGTATCAGAAGTGTCTTATATGAAAGGCAAAGGCCTCTAGATTTTGCTTATTTGGGCACCATAAAATCGGATCATGTCTTGATTATTAATGATTTGATTAGGACAGTAAGGTCTGACTCTGCTTAGACTAAAGTCTGGTCACTGAACCTTCAATAATGTCCAGTATAGAATATGTGCTCATGCTGCAGTGGAAACAGAATGAATATTGTGTCTGACTCCATCATGAGCTTGGAGGACTGCATCCATACATCTCTGAATGACTCAAATCACTGATTAATAAAGTCATCTGGAATGGCAAAGAAAGCCTTCTTGCAGGACTCCCAGAGTTCATCAAGACTCTTTGGATTCATCTTCAATGCCTCCTCCATCATCTTACCCCAGACGTGCTCAATAATGTTCATATCTGGTGACTGGGCTGGCCAATCCTGGAGCACCTTGAGGAGCGCTATCCTGCTGGAGAATTTGCCTTCTCCTGTGGTTTGTAATGTAATGGGCAGCACAAATGTCTTGATACCTCAGGCTGTTGATGTTGATCATCCACTCTGCAGATCTCTCGCACGCCCCCATACTGAATGTGACCCCAAACCATGATGTCTCCTTCACCAAACTTGACTGATTTCTATGTGAATCTTGGCTCCATGCAGGTTCCAGCAGGTCTTCGGCAGTATGTGTGATGATTGGGATGCAGATCAACATGATTCATGGAAAAAATCCACCTTCTCAAAGTCAAAGTCAGCTTTGTTGTCAATTCAACCACATGTACAGGACATGTAGAGAATCGAAATTACGTTACTCTCAGACCTTAGGTGCCTAACATATAGTATTAATACAAAAAGTAGAGTTTTTAAGAAAGAATATACAATAAATACAATTATACATACAATGTAATTAAAAATATATGTAAAGAATAAAAATGAGTAAATACAATACAATGACATTAAGGGCATGTGGCAATGAGTGCAAACCATGAGTTGTGCAGATATAGAACAGTGTATAGTGAAAAAAACCTTGTAAACATGACACTTTTCCAAATAATCAACTAGAAGTTGAGTTTTATTTGTTGCTTTTACAACTGAGATCGAGGACAAGACTTTAGCCAGGTAGTGAATATCCGTAAATAAACAGAAAACCTGTTGTGAATTACAATAAAAAAGTGGAAACTGCTCATTAACAGATATTTTACAGTGCATTTGGAGGTTGTTTTGAAGCTCGTTTGGTAGACCTGTCAGAAAAGTGAATATGAGGTGCTCAACACGGTATAAAACAGTTTACAGGGTGTGAAAAGGTTTTATTAGGAATATTTTCAGCTGGAGAGGGCAAGAGCAGTTCAGCAGGGGCGTCTGAGGAATTTCCCAGGAGGTTGAGAGTCTATAGAGTGATATTTGGAGTTTTGTGTTTCTCGGGAAGCGCTGGCATTAAATCTTGATGTTGTCCACCAACTTTATGGGCATATTTTCTGGTGTGTTTTTATGAAAACAGAGGTAGAGTTAACCCTTTATTAGGGGAACAACCACATATGGGAACTTCATAGACATTGATCACAATTAGAGTCGTCAAATCACCATTAATCACATGCAAAATTGACAAGTTCATATATACAAAATATATTAGTGCGGATTGTGTTTATTTTTGTGCATATTAATATATGCATGACTATAAAATAATTGTGTATGCATATACATATATATATATTCATTCATTCATTTTCTTTTCGGCTTAGTCCCTTTATTAATCTGGAGTCGCCACAGCGGAATGAACCGACAAATTATGCAGCATATGTTTTACACAGCAGATGCCCTTCCAGCTGCAACCCAACACTGGGAAACACCCATACACTCTTGCATTCACACTCACACACTATGGCCAGTTTAGCTTATTCAATTCACCCATATAGCTTGTGTTTGGACTGTGGGGGAAACCGGAGCATAAATAATATATATATATATACAGTATGTTTGTGTATATATATATATATATATATATATACAAAGTACACATGTATATATTAATAAATAAATGCAATTAATCGTGATGAATTGCTTGACAGCACTAATTACATTTATTTTTAATAAGTCTGATTGTTGGAGAGGATTGCATTTCTGTTTACTTCTCATTTATCACAGACTCATAAAGCAGTGGCTGAAAAAGTCCAGCTTCAGGAGGAGTTATAGAGAAAACACACACATACACACACACAAAATCACATTCACACACAAACACACGCACAACAAAACACCCACATGCACATTAGCACAAACACACAGACACAAGCACATGCAAAAACAAACACACACACTAAAACGCACATACTGTATGCACATGCACACATACACAAACACACAGACACAAACACATGCAAAAACAAACACACACACTAAAACGCACATACTGTATGCACATGCACACTTACACAAACACACAGGAACATATATTAACACAAACACCTGCACACACACAAATATACATAAAAACACACACTCATATGCACACAACCAAACACTAACATGTATAGCTGACAGACACACACAAACACACACACACACACATGCACAAACACACATGCACTTAAAAACACACATATGCACACACTTAAACACAAACACACACAGAAGCACAAGCACACAAATACAAACACACACATACATGCACACAATCACAGACACAAACACATGCAAACACAAACCCCACACACACACACACAAACACACACACTAAAATACACATACTGTATGCACATGAACACATACACACACAAACACACATGCACAAGCACCTGCACACACACAAATACACACAAACATGCAGAAAAACACACACATGCACACAACCAAACACAAACATATACACATATGCATAAACACACACACACTGAAGCACAACTAACTGTATACACATACACACAAACACGCCTGCACATACACAAATACACACACAAACATGCAGAAAAGCACACACATATGCACACAACCAAACATAGACACACTCAAAGAAACACACACATAAGCACAAACACACAATCACACAGGCGCAAACACAAACCCCACACACTCACAAACACACACACATACTAAAACTTAAGTAAAGGTACACATACTGTATACACACGCACACATACACAAACACCTGCACACACACAAATAACACACAAACATGCAGAAAAACACACACATGCACACAACCAAACACAAACATACACAGACACATACACATATGCACAAACACACACACATGCACAAACACACACACACTAAAACACAACTAACTGTATACACATACACACAAACATGCCTGCACATACACAAATACACACACAAACATGCAGAAAAGCACACACATATGCACACAACCAAACATAGACACACACAAAGAAACGCACACATATGCACAAGCACACACACACATACTAAAACTTAAGTAAAGGTATGCATACTGTATACACATACACACATACACAAACACCTGCACACACACAAATACACGCAAACATGCAGAGAAGCACACACATATGCACACAACCAAACACAAACATTTACACAGACACATACACATATGCACAAACACGCGCACACACACACTAAAGCACAACTAACTGTATACACATACACACAAACACGCCTGCACATGCACAAATACACACACAAACATGCAGAGAAGCACACACATATGCACACATCCAAACATAGACACACACAAAGAAACACACACATATGCACACACGCACACAAACACACATACATACCCACAATCACACAGGCGCAAACACAAACCCCACACACTCACAAACACACACACATACTAAAACTTAAGTAAAGGCACACATACTGTATATACATGCACACATACACAAACACACACATACACCAACACCTGCACACACACAAATACACACAAACATGCAGAAAAACACACACATGCACACAACCAAACACAAACATATACACAGACACATATGCACAAACACACACACATGCACAAACACACACACACACACACACTAAAACACAACTAACTGTTTACACATACACACAAACACGCCTGCACATACACAAATACACACACAAACATGCAGAAAAGCACACACATACGCACACAACCAAACATAGACACACAAAGAAACACACACATATGCACAAACACACACACAAACACACATACATACCCACAATCACACACACATACTAAAACTTAAGGAAAGGTACACATACTGTAAACACATGCACACATACACAAACACACACAAATATACATAAAAACACACACATATGCACACAACCAAACACTAACATGTATAGCTGACAGACACACACAAACACACACACATGCACATGCACAAACACACATGCACTTAAAAACACACATATGCACACAACCATGCACACACTTACACACAAACACACACAGAAGCACAAGCACACAAATACAAACACACACATACATGCACACAATCACAGACACAAACACAAATTCCACACACACACACACACAAACACACACAATAAAACACACATACTGTATGCACATGAACACGTACACACACAAACACACATGCAAACACAAACCCCACACACACACACACAAACACACACAATAAAACACACATACTGTATGCACATGAACACGTACACACACAAACACACATGCACAAGCACCTGCACACACACAAATACACACAAACATGCAGAAAAACACACACATGCACACAACCAAACACAAACATATACACATATGCACAAACACACACACACACACACTCAAGCACAACTAACTGTATACACATACACACAAACACGCCTGCACATACACAAATACAAACACAAACATGCAGAAAAGCACACACATATGCACACAACCAAACATAGACACACAAAGAAACACACACATATGCACAAGCACACACACGTAAAGGTACACATACTGTACAAGTAAAGGTAAACATACTGTATACACATGCACACATACACAAACACCTGCACACACACAAATAACACACAAACATGCAGAAAAACACACACATGCACACAACCAAACACAAACATACACAGACACATACACATATGCACAAACACACACACATGCACAAACACACACACTAAAACACAACTAACTGTTTACACACACACAAACACGCCTGCACATACACAAATACACACACAAACATGCAGAAAAGCACACACACATGCACACAACCAAACACAAACATATACACATACACATATGCACAAACACACACACATGCACAAACACACACACTAAAACACAACTAACTGTTTACACACACACAAACACGCCTGCACATACACAAATACACACACAAACATGCAGAGAAGCACACACATATGCACACAACCAAACATAGACACACTCAAAGAAACGCACACATATGCACAAACACACAATCACACAGGCGCAAACACAAACCCCACACACTCACAAACACACACACATACTAAAACTTAAGTAAAGGTACACACTCTGTATACACAAGCACACACACACAAACACCTGCACACACACACACATATACACAGACAGACACATACAAATGCACAAACACAAGCACCCAAATACACACGCACACGCACACACACCTCTCAGTGTAATCTATTAGTTCTTTCAGTACTTTGACAAACCAGCTGAGAGTGTGTGTTGAATAATGGCCTGTTCTGCTTCTCTCAGAGCCTCCAGCAGATGCAGAAGAGCTGCTGTGTGATTTATGAGCCGCATTTCATCCCAACACCGACACAACTGACCCGCAGCGTATTTACTGCTGAGCGTTTACTGCGCTTTACTTCAGGAACTGCTGCTGCTGAGACGTCATTTGAGGTACGTTGAAGTTTTAGTTGTTGTTTTTTGTCTTTTGAGAATCAGCCTGTGGGAACTCTGTGCATATAGGAAATACACAAAATATGAAATAAAAATAAACAAATAAAATATGATCAAAATATTAAGATGAAAAGAAAGAAAGAAAATAGGATCAATGTCACCAAGACGGTGCAGCTAAATATAATTATTAACTTATAAAAATGAAAGATAAATAATAAAAACAATCAAAGAATCAATAATAAATAAGTAAATAAATAAAGAAAATATTATAAATAAATTTCCCAGTGTTGGGATGCCGCTGGAAGGGCATCTGCTGCGTGAAACATATGCTGGATAAGTTGGCGGTTCATTCCACCGTGGCGATCCCTGACTAATAAATGGACTAAGCTAAAAATGAATGAATGAATGATAAGTAAATAAAATATGATCACTATCACCAAAGAGAATTAACTAATTTCAAAAAAGAAAGATAAATAATAAAAATAAATAATAATAAAAAAATATATAAAAATTAACTAATAAATAACATATGAACAAAGATATTATAATAATAAATAAATAAAAGTAGATTATAAATACAATGAATAAATAAAATATGATCAATAGCACCAAAGATTAATGACTAGTTGCAAAAAAGACAAACAAATAATAAAAATAAATAAATAAAGAATAATAAAATATGATAAAAATGAACTAATAAACAAAATATGAACAAAGATTTAATAATAAATAATAATAGATTATAAACACAACGAATAAATAAAATAAGAAATATATAATAATAAATAATAGTAGATTATAAACACAACGAATAAATAAAATATGAAAGATATAAGAATAAATAGTAGTAGATTATAAACACAATGAATAAATAAAATATGAAATATATAATAATAAATAATAGTAGATTATAAACACAATGAATAAATAAAATATGAAAGATATAATAATAAATAATAGTAGATTATAAACACAATGAATAAATAAAATATGAAAGATATAATAATAAATAATAGTGGATTATAAATACAACGAATAAATAAAATATGAAATATATAATAATAAATAATAATAGATTATAAATACAACGAATAAATAAAATATGAAATATATAATAATAAATAATAATAGATTATAAATACAATGAATAACTAAAATAGGATCAATAGCACCAAAGTTGGTACAGTTGCAAATAAAAATTAAAAAAAAAAAATTTTTAATAAATGAGTAAATAATGAAATAAAATATGATAAAAATAAACAAACACATAAAATATAAAATCAATATTACCAAAAATGAGGCAGCTATAAATAATTAACTGCAAATAAAAACATCAGAAAACAAAAAATATTAAATGAAATAAGTAAATAAAATGAAGCAAATAAACGAATAAATTAAATATGGTAAAAAATATACAAATAATTAAATAATAGGAAATAATAATAGTGCAGCTATAAGCTGTTAACTAGTTGCAAGGCAAAGAAAAGACGAATCACAATAGAATATGCAAATTTATGCAAAATGGAAGACCATTCATGGTTCTGTATGCAAATAGCTATCCTCACTGCTGTGTTCTGCTAAACATTCTAACAGAGATTTCCAAACCTTTAATTTTAAATGTATATTCCTTATAGTAAATAAGTAATATAAACAAAATTATTATAAAAAATATTATTATTAATTATAATATTAGTATAATATACATTAATATTATTATTATTATGCGAAAGGTATTAATAAGCTTTTTACATTTTGAATACTGTTTTGTATTGTTTGGATGGTTGTCAAAGTGTTGCTAGGCTGTTGCTAGTGTCTCGACTCACTAACAGTCCAAGATATTTTATATCTATATAATATAGTAATTATAATTTAGACTATAAACTTGTACAAAAAGTAATATAAACTAAATTATTATACGAGGACTGTTTATAATATTTTTAGAATATTTTTAATTAATAAATATTACAATTAAAATTTTAAATTATTTTAAAATTAAACAAAGGGCGTCACGGTGGAGCAGTGAGTAGCGCTGTCGCCTTACAGCAAGAAGGTCGCTGGTTTGGGCCTCGGCTGGGTCAGTTGGCATTTCTGTGTGGAGTTTGCATGTTCTCCCCATGTTGGCGTGGGTTTCCTCCGGGTGCTCCGGTTTCCCCCACAATCCAAACACATGCGCTATAGGGGAATGGATGAGCTAAACCGGGCGTAGTGTATGAGTGTGTGTGTGAATGTATGGGTGCTTCCCAATACTGGGTTGCAGCTGGGAAGGCATCCGCAGTGTAAAACCTATGCTGGATAAGTTGGCGGTTCATTCCGCTGTGGCGACCCCTGATTTATAAAGCGACTAAGCTGAAAAGAAAATGAATGAATGAATAAATTAAACAATTAATAATTTGCATTGTTTGTATGGTTGCCAAGGGGTTGCTACAGGGTTCAGTTAAACTGGCCCATAACAGTCCAAGAGAGAAGTAATATAAAGAAAGTAATTATAAATTATTAATTATAACACTTTTATAATATTTATTTTCATAATTTAAGACGTATTGATAATAATTTTTGCTGTTTTGCGTTGTTTGAATTGTTGCCAAAGTGTTGCTAGGTCCTATAACAGTCCAGGAGAGACTCAAACTCTTACATTTTTAAAAAGCAATATAAATAAACCGATTAATTATGATAATTTTAATCGTATTTATTTTTATCGTTTAAATT
The DNA here is from genome assembly GCF_903798145.1 of Danio aesculapii. Classification (NCBI taxonomy): domain Eukaryota; kingdom Metazoa; phylum Chordata; class Actinopteri; order Cypriniformes; family Danionidae; genus Danio; species Danio aesculapii. The sequence continues at coordinate 35,705,659 of NC_079459.1, read as the reverse complement.
TAAAAACTTTTTAATGCTGTTTTGCATTGTTTGGATGGTTGCCAAGGTGTTGCTAAGGTGTTCAGTGTGACGGGGCTTCATATTGTTTTCTGTATTTGTTTTTGGCGTCTCTGGGTTTTTCGATTTCTCTCTTTCGTGCGGTTGCCAGATTTGTGCACGTCTGCAGATGTTTGGCGACCGCTAATCCAGCCGGCTGACCCTGATTCTCTGAACTCCACACGACCAGCACACACACACACACCTGCGTTAATATTCACAGCACACACACACACTGTATCCCAGCATGCAGCAGTCGTGCTCAGAATGATCATCACTGAGGCCTGCGGACACAAACTGCAGAAAAACAACCCGGAGTCTGGAAAACGGAGCTTATAGACGGACTTCACACTCCACTGAGACAAAACACGCCACACTGCTGTATTATAATGTCAAAACACACAAACACACGAGCGATTGACAATCTTAAAAATAATAGTAAAATGGAAAATGGAAATATAAGAAATAAGTTGAATAAAATATATTAAAAAAATAAAAAAAATGTTAATACAATTTTAATCCTAATAAAATAAATAAATATATACATACACAAATAATAATAATAGTAATAATAATAATAATAATAATTATTATTATTATTATTATTATTATTATTATTATTATTATTATTATTATTATTATTATTATTATATAAATATTTATAAATATAAAATAAATGAATATTTATTTTATTATTAATATATTTTATTACTTTATATATACATATATATATATATATATATATATATATATATATATATATATATATATATATATATTTTACTTGCATACTTGCATTCACCTAGTTACTTAAAAATAACCAGATATAATATATAAACAAATATAACAATAAAATAAATCAAATACATTTTAAATTATATCAAAATTAAATTAAAACTTTTTCAAATAATTAATAAATTGTAAAAATATACAAATACAATTTCTAATCCTAATAAAATAAATAAATATATACATACATGTAATAATATTATTATAATATAATTATAAATAAATGAATAAATTGTATTCTAAACCTAATAAAATGAAATTAAATATGTATATAAATATGGTTCAATCAAGCACCTTAAATTCATTCATTCATTAATTTACCTTCAACTTAGTCCCTTTATTCATCAGGGATCGCCACAGTGTAATGAATCGCCAACTATTTCAGCATGTTTTACGCAGCGGATGCCCTTCCAGCTGCAACTAAGTACTGGGAAACACTTACACATTCTCACATTCACACACCACCACATACACTACAGCCAATTTAGTTCATCAGTTCCCCTATAGCGCATGTGAAACCCACGCCAACACGGGGAGAACATGCAAACTCCACACAGAAATGCCAGGACTCGAACCAGTGACCTTCTTGCTGTGAGGCCACAGTGCTAACCACTGAGCCAGCTTGTCACCCCACACCTTAAATTACAAACATATAATAATAAAGCTAATTAAACATAATAATAAAGCTAATTAAAGCTGAAACAGTTTGCATGTGAGGGTTAGCTTTCTGCTGGAGCTCCTGAATATTTCACTGCGAGATGTTAAATCTGTAAATCTGTCTGCTTTTCTGCTTTTTTATGATTCTGCAGAGGATAACGATCTTTCTTACACACACACACACACACACACACACACACACACACACACACACACACGCACGCACACACACACACTTCTTGGAGGAATTTGAGACAGATTTGTTTCATTTTCCAGAACAAAAGTTCACTGTATAATCATATATTCAGAGTCTTACTGTACCAGTTCATGTCAGTTTAGCAAGTAAAACTGATTTAATAATTGCTTTTATAAGATTTATGCCAAAATAACTTTATGTAACATTTAATTGAAGACATAAACTCCATTATGTTATGCCATGAGCTGAATATAATGCAGAATATTTAGTTTAAATATATAAAATGTCAATCAGTTATTGGGATATTTGTGAAAACAGTGAAAAACTACAGTTTAATGGCTTCGTCCTGAATATAAATGGGTGTTTATTTGCAGATAATGAGCAAATCAAGCTTAGTTTTTTTTCTTTTAGCCTTTCGCCACAATTTAATCAAAAGTTCTTTGTTTTTGTTTTCAATATTTTGACAAGAAGTCTGATTTTGATACGATGCATTTTCTGATCATGAAATAAACAGAAAAATTGGAATAAAGCACTTAATCTGTTAATTTCATATAATTAAAATGTTATAAATTCTCTACTAAATAATAACTTTTTTAATAATAAAGCAATGAAAAACAGCTAGCATTGAAATATTTAATGCAGAACCTGTTAATTAAGTAAATTATTAAATTAAAATGTAATGCATTCTCAAAGGAAAATAATGAAACAAAAAAAAAACTAATTTTCTACCATTGAATAATTTAATACAGAAAATATTCAAGAAAATTTAATTATTGACTTAATTTATTAAATTAAAATGTAATAAATTCTCAACAGGCGACGCAGTGGCGCAGTAGGTAGTGCTGTCGCCTCACAGCAAGAAGGTCACTGGTTCGAGCCTCGGCTGGGTCAGTTGGCATTTCTCTGTGGAGTTTGCATGTTCTCCCTGTGTTCGCGTGGGTTTTCTCCGGGTGCTCCGACATGCGGTACAGGTGATTTGGGTAGGCTAAATTGTCCGTAGTGAATGTGTGTGTGTGAATAAGTGTGTATGTGTTTCCCAGTGTTAGGTTGCAGCTGGAAGGGCATCCGCTGCATAAAACAAATGCTGGATAAGTTGGCGGTTCATTCTGCTGTGGTGACCCCAGATTAATAAAGGGACTAAGCCGAAAAGAAAATGAATGAATGAATAATATTCTCAACAAAAAACAAAACTTAGATTATTAAATTAATTTAATTTATAAAGTTATTCTCTACAAACTTTTAAAATAAAAACAGAATTGACTAGCATTTAATACTTTAATTCAGAAAACATTAGCTTAAATTGTTTACATTCATTCATTTAATTAAATTAAAATGCATTAATACATTCTCTACAACATAAAACAACTTTTTAAATAATAATAATAAATTAAAAATCTAATTGGCTACCATTGAATGTTTTAATGCAGACACAGTATGAAGATCAAAATAAATGGCTTCATTACAACACCAAATAAGCACTGTGGCCTCACAGCAAGAAGATAGCTGGTTCGAGTCCCGGTTGGGCCAGTTGGCGTTTCTATGTGGAGTTTGCATGTTCTCCCCGTGTTGGTGTGGGTTTCCTCCGGGTGCTCCAGCTTCCCTACAGACATGCGTTATAGGGGAATTCAATCAACTAAATTGACCATAGTGTATGAGTGTGTGTGTGTGTGTGAGTGAATGAGTGTATGAGTGTTTCCCAGCACTAGATTGCAGCTGGAAGGGCATCCGCTGTGTAATACACAACCCAGGCTCATTCTGAAAACGTAGTCCCGAGGATGTTTCTGGAGACCGCGAAATACGTCCCGGGAGGTATGTATTTTTGCAGTTTTTGGTTTTCGCGAATCCGCGAGAGGCCGCTGTGTGCGCCTTTTTGGCTTCTCGGATGTCTCCCGCGAGTGCCATTCGCGCCCGCGCTGTTCTTGCATAAACCCACCAAAGGCCGCTGTCGAACGAACGTCTGTCTGTCCGACTGGCTGAATGATTGACTGGGCGACCGGCCAATTGGCTGGCCGACCGACTCACCCTCCTTTACAAAAGCCGTCCGGAAAAAGAAAAGCCCTCGTCTGATTTTTACCACGTTTTCGGATTTCACCACATTCTCACCCTGTTATGAACATCTTCACTTTATTTCTTGGATTCTGTTTTAGTCTTACCTGATTTCTGGAACCACTCTTCCCTGGACTCGAACCCGGTCGTCATCGTCGTGGTCAGCTCCTCTCTGCATCTCAAGTCCACCGACGTACAGGACGAGCTAACCGGACAAACTGGTTGCGGCGGGAAAGCCCTCCGCACGAAGGTAAGCGGTCAGCCGGCAAGCGCTAAAAGGAACGGCGTCAAAAAAATGAAATGCAGCCATACGTACCTCCTACATAATTCGCGGTCTCCAGAAACGTCCTCAGGACTACATTTTCAGAATGAGCCTCGGTTGGCAATACATATGCTGGAACAGTTGGCGGTTCATTCCGCTTTGGCGATGTCTGAAAATCAAAGACTAAGCTGAAGGAAAATGAATGAATGAATGAATGAATGAATGAATGACAACCCTAAATGATAGTTTCACAGAAATGAACTTTGACTGCAGCAGAAGCCGAAAGCTCTTAGTATTTAATTACAGATTAAAACCCGATTCACAAAGACATTTCCAAATGTTCCAGCAAAACCTCCAGCGCTCATAACTCAATATTACCTTCCCAAAGCACTCGGCGAGATCATAAAACACACCGTTAGCCATTAGCTCAGTGATATAAAAGAAAATCAATGTTAATGTTGTAGCAGCAGAACACAGATCTGAAGCTGCTGGAACAGAGAGACATAAAGCAGAATCAATGGAGAAACACAAATCATCTGAAAGACACGAGAGTGGACATCGAGATCCTCATCCTCTCAGAGACAGGCCACTTTATTATTTATACCTCACTAGTACCAGGTTGGACCCCTTTTGCCTTCAGAACTGCTTTAATCCTTCATGGCGTAGATTCAACAAGCTACTGGAAATATTCCTCAGAGATTTTGCTCCATATTTACATGATAGCATCACGCAGTTGCTGCAGATTTGTCGGCTGCACATCCATGATGCCAATCTCCCGTTCCACCACATCCCAAAGGTGCTCTATTGGATTGAGCTCTGGTGACTGTGGAGGCCATTTGAGTACAGTGAACTCATTGTCATGTTCAAGAAACCAGTCTGAGATGATTCACGCTTTATGACATGGTGCGTTATCCTGCTGGAAGTAGCCATCAGAAGATGGAGACACTGTGCTCATAAAGGGATGGACATGGTCAGCAACAATACTCAGGTAGGCTGTGGTGTTAATGCTCAATTGGTACTAATGAGCCCAAAATGTGCCAAGAAAATCTCCCCCACACCATTACACCACCACCACCAGCCTGAACTGCTGATACAAGGCAGGATAGATCCATGCTTTCATGTTGTTGATGGCAAATTCTGAGCCGAGCATCTGAATGTGGCAGCAGAAATGGAGACTCATCAGACCAGGCAACGTTTCTCCAATCTTCTATTGTCCAGTTTTGGTGAGCCTGTGTGAATTGTAGCCTCAGTTTCCTGTTCTTAGCTGACAGGAGCGGCACCCGGTGTGGTCTTCTGCTGCTGTAGCCCATCCGCCTCAAGGTTGGACGTGTTGTGTGTTCAGAGATGCTCTTCTGCAGACCTCGGTTGTAACGAGTGCTTATTTGAGTTACTGTTGCCTTTCTATCAGCTGGAACCAGTCTGGCCATTCTCCTCTGACCTCTGGCATCAACAAGGCATTTGCGCCCACAGAACTGCCGCTCACTGGATATTTCCTCTTTGTCAGACCATTCTCTGTAAACCCTAGAGATGGTTGTGCGTGAAAATCCCAGTAGATCAGCAGTTTCTGAAATACTCAGAGCAGCCCGTCTGGCACCAACAACCATGCCACGTTCAAAGCCACTTAAATCCCCTTTCTTCCCCATTCTCATGTTCGCTTTGAGCTGCAGCAGATCGTCTTGACCATGTCTACATGCCTAAATGCGTTAAGTCGCTGTCATGTGATTGGCTGATTAGAAATTTGCGTTAACGAGCAATTGGACAGGTGTACCTAATAAAGGGGCCGGTGAGTATATGTATGTGTGTGTGTGTGTGTGTGTATATGTACTGTATGTATGAGTGTGCGTGTGTGTGTGTGTGTGTGTGTGTGCTGGAAGTTAATCACACACATCCTTCCACACGTTCATCAGCACAATGCCTGGAAGCGAATATTTCAGACTCTCTGTCCTGTTCATCAAGTTCATCACTACGGTGACGTTTAACCCAGAGATTTAACCCAGAGCTTCCAGAGTTCCTTCTTACTTCCTGTCTGCTATTCTGACCTAATCAGATGAAATATCATAAACAGTACAATGACCATATACTGTTCATAATAATAACTAATCAACTAAAATAATCCACAGAAATAATCATTATAACTTAATTTAAATAATAACTAATAATTCTAGCATCAATAGCTTTTATATCGTGTTGAGAAATCGCTCTCATGTATATCTTCAGTGTGTGTTAAAATCAGTGTATAGCAGCATTATGAAGATCTCCTCCAGACAGTTCAGCACACATCTGCAGCATGTCTCCTTCACGTGTTGCTAATGTTCAGTGCTAATAGCGTGAGGACAGGTGAAGATGTTTGAAAACAAGCAGCAGGATGAAGAGCTCGTCTCCAAAACAAACCCGGAGCAGATGCTTAATGACACACACACGCACACTCACACACACGCACACACACACACACACAGAGACAGACAGACAGACACACACACACACACACACACACACACACACACGCACACACGCACGCACGCACACACTCACACACACACACACGCACGCACGCACGCACGCACGCACGCACGCACGCACTCACACGCACGCACGCACGCACGCACTCTCACACACACACACACACACGCGCGCGCACATGCGCACGCACACACACACACACACACACACACACACACACTGTCGTCAAAATCACAGACACTGTCAAGGCCATGTGTTTTGGCTAGTGAATAGGGTGTTGTTATGAGTTTTGTTCTGGGGGGTGTCGGGGGCGTTGCTATGCTGTTGCTAATGTGTTTTGGGTAGGATCTGGGGTGTTGCTATGGGTTTTGTTCTGGGGGATGTTGGGGGCGTTGCTATGCTGTTGCTAAGGTGTTTTGGATGGTATCTAGGGTGTTACTATGTGTTTTGTTTTGGGTGATGTCTGAGGCGTTCCTATACTGTTGCTAAGGTGTTTTGGGTGGTATCTAGGGTGTTACTTTGCTGTTTGTTCTGGGTGATGTCTGGGGTGTTGCTATGCTGTTGCTAAGGTGTTTTAGGTAGTATTCAGGGTGTTGCTATGCTGTTTGTTCTGGGTGGTATCTTGTGCAATGCTAGGGTGTTGCTAAGGTGTTTTGGATGGCATCTGGGGTGTTGCTATGCTGTTGATAAAGTGTTTTGGATGTTATCTAGGGTGTTGCTATGCATTGTACTCTGGGTGATGTCTGAGGCATTCCTATACTGTTGCTAAGGTGTTTTGGGTAGTATCTGGGGTGTTGCTATGCGTTTTGTTCTGGGGGATGTCGGGGGCGTTGCTATGCTTTTGCTAAAGTGTTTTGGATGGTATCTAGGGTGTTACTATGCGTTTTGATTTGGGTGATGTCTGAGGCGTTCCTATACTGTTGCTAAGGTGTTTTGGGTGGTATCTAGGGTGTTACTTTGCTGTTTGTTCTGGGTGATGTCTGGGGTGTTGCTATGCTGTTGCTAAGGTGTTTTAGGTAGTATTCAGGGTGTTGCTATGCTGTTTGTTCTGGGTGGTATCTTGTGCAATGCTAGGGTGTTGCTAAGGTGTTTTGGATGATATCTGGGGTGTTGCTATGCTGTTGATAAAATGTTTTGGATGGTATCTATGGTGTTGCTATTCATTGTATTCTGGGTGATGTCTGAGGCATTCCTATACTGTTGCTAAGGTGTTTTGGGTGGTATCTAGGGTGTTACTTTGCTGTTTGTTCTGAGTGATGTCTGGGGTGTTGCTATGCTGTTGCTAAGGTGTTTTAGGTAGTATTCAGGGTGTTGCTATGCTGTTTGTTCTGGGTGGTATCTTGTGCAATGCTAGGGTGTTGCTAAGGTGTTTTGGATGGGATCCAGGGTGTTGCTATGCGTTTTGTTCTGGGGGATGTCGGGGGTGTTGCTATTCTGTTGCTAAGGTGTTTTGGGTGGTATCTAGGGTGTTACTATGCTGTTTGTTCTGGGTGATGTCTGGGGCATTGCTATGCTGTTGCTAAGTTGTTCTGGGTGATATCTGCATTGCTATGCTCTTGATAGTGTTTTGGGTTTGTATCCAGGGCGTTGCCATGGTTTTGCTAGTGTTCCTCTTGGGGGGGTGGGGGGTGGCGATGGTTGCTAGGTCAAGAAAATTAGTATAAAAAAAATAAACTTATTCGTCTATAGAATTAAATTATAATTTTGTTTTTGTCTCCAATGCAGAAGTGTATTGGTGATATTGACGTCATTGCATCAAACACTCTTAATTTTGTTATGATATTTCTTTTAAACAGGAAACTGTGATTAATATGTTCTGTCATTTTGCTTCGCATCTTCATTTAGGTATGTTTAGAACCATTTTTTACAGTGTGATAACACCACTGTTGCATAACCATGTAGAAATGCATTCTGGATATCCTCAAGACTACCATAAATGACTGTAGCACTGCCAGCCAATTAAATGAAAAGCTGCCTCTTTATTGGAGGTTATTATTATGAGATCAGGACAGGATTAAAGCCGTGTTTAGACCGGTGTCACTGCTCAACATGTGGCTGGATAAACACCACAATAGCGCTGGTATTTAGGAAATATCATTGATATGACCCGACATCACAATCTCATGGATGCAAAACTCCTTGGAGACGTTTATACTATTTCCACATGGAAAGCAACATAAAAGAGGAGCCGTCGCATGAGCAGGGCACGCAGATGGATGAAAATATGCTCAACAGATGGAAAGAGGCAAAAACGTGTAAAACTGACTGGAAACTGACAGTGTCCCATGGAGCCGTTCACTGCGTCTGAACTTCAAAGAAGCATCTGGATGGACACGAACCTCCTCAGAGAGACGCGTCCTCAGTGGACACACACACACACACACACACACACACAGATTTGACTTATTACACAGTTTTAATGTCTGCCGTCATGTCCAATGTCCAAAATAAAACATCAGCATAGCAGGGAATGAATTTAGACGTAATGAGGATGTCACATCAGGTCTGTCAGGAACATGTTTGAGGTTGTATTTTAACTCAAGATTAAAAGAAGACAAAGACATTACACTGTAAAGTTGTTGAGTTGTAACCCAACATTGGGTGAACTATATACAAACACAGCATTACATTTTTCATTGAAATTTAAATGATGCTTTTTAACCAAACAGTTGAGTTTGTCCATATTTGACCCAACGTTGGGCTACAACAACCCAGCATTTTTGTAATTTAATTTGTAATTTTAACATTTAAATTATGTTTTTAACCCAATGGTTGAGTTTGGCCATATTTGACCCAACGTTGGGCTACAACAACCCAGCATTTTTGTAATTTAATTTGTAGTTTTGAAATTTAAGGTATGTTTTTTAACCAAACGGTTGGGTTTGTCTATATTTTACCCAACATTGGGCTACAATAACCCAGCATTTTTGTCATTTAAT
>NC_079459.1:35683774-35691274 GCF_903798145.1 Danio aesculapii | reverse complement strand
TTCTGAGTGTTTTTGGTTTATTTATATGCTGTTTCTGGGTTGTTCTGAGTGTTTTTGGTTTGTTGTTATGCTGATGCTGGGTTGTTCTGAGTGTTTTTGGTTTATTTCTATGCTGTTTCTGGGTTGTTCTGAGTGTTTTTGGTTTATTTCTATGCTGTTTCTGGGTTGTTCTGAGTGTTTTTGGTTTATTTCTATGCTGTTTATGGGTTGTTCTGAGTGTTTTTGGTTTGTTGTTATGCTGATGCTGGGTTGTTCTGAGTGTTTTTGGTTTGTTGTTATGCTGATGCTGGGTTGTTCTGAGTGTTTTTGGTTTGTTGTTATGCTGATGCTGGGTTGTTCTGAGTGTTTTAGGTTTGTTGCTATGCTGTTGCTGGGTTGTTCTGTGTGTTTTTGGTTTGTTGCTATGCTGTTGCTGGGTTGTTCTGAGTGTTTTTGGTTTGTTGCTATGCTGTTGCTGGGTTGTTCTGAGTGTTTTTGGTTTGTTGCTATGCTGTTGCTGGGTTGTTCTGTGTGTTTTTGGTTTGTTGCTATGCTGTTCTTAATGTTTTTTTTAATTCATCGCCATGTTGTTGCTATGCTGTTCTGAGCAGTTTTTAATTAAGTTCTGTGCTGTCCTGATTGGTTTTTAGTTCGTTGCTATGCTGTTGCTGTGCTGTATCGCACCATATCTGTTAATGCAACTTAACCGCAACATTGTTAAAACGTTTGCACTTGTCATAACCAACCCAATATACACTTGTCTAAAGCAAATGTTAAGCAATCTGAGAGGCCTGAAGCACAGAAGCAGGTTAACATGTCAGAGCGATGCACCAGAGCCACGTAAGCTGATGAAAGGTTGCGTCAAATTCTCTGAAGCATTAAACTGAATTACAGCCCATGTCATTCAGAGGAATGGCTGTGATTTGCGTCGGACCCTTTGGAGGAATTAAGCTGCCATATAAAGCAACACGCGAGCTCGTGCTTCAGCGATGTGTGTGAACATCTGAGGGAAATCAGAGGGCAATGATACGTTAAACAGGGTTTTGCAGAGTAATCCACCTCTGCATGATGTTCTCAGAGACTTGCATGGGGAGATGATTAGCTGACTGTTATCCTGTATGGAAAACCCAGAGGAATGCTGTTCCCATCCAGCGCTGCATGAACTTAAAAAACTGGCCTCAATTTAGTTACACTCCCAGTCAAATGATTGGAATCAGTACCATATTTTGTGTTTTATAATAAGTCTATTTGGCTGACGCTGAAAAAATTGCATTTACTAAAAAAAATAAGGTAAATGGTTGCAAACAATTGATATGGGCTGAATTTAAACTAACAAATTAAATTTAGGAATGTTCAACTTAATTGTTTGAATCCAGCCCATATCAATTGTTTGCAACCACTTACCTTAAAAAAAAAGAGTAAATCCAATGAATCTTCAGTGCACAAAGTCTACATTTATTTATTAGAAAATACAGCTGAAATTGTGAAGTGTTATTGCAATATTAAATAACTGCATGTAGGTAAAACTCTAATTAATCCTTGAGGTTTAAAGCTGAATTTTTAGTCTTCAGTGCCGCATAAACCGTCAAATATTCTAGTGTGATGATCTGCTCAAGAAAAAAACATTTTATTATTATATTACATATTATCCCTGTACAATATATGTTTCAGCATCGATATTGCAGACAGTGTTAGTAGTATTAATTTAATCATAATAGAGAGAATTGCATGTGTTTTAAAGGAAGTTCAAGAGAGTTTAGGTACAAAAAATGACAACATTTGTAGCTTTAATAAGGATTAATTTGACTGAATAATTAATACAATGAAGACTATACAGTGTTATTTTTACATTACATTTTATTATTCAGTTTCTGTATCTGAATAATGCTTGATGCCAGAAAACCTTAAAGTAAACAAAAATGATTTCTTTCCAAAAGTGCTGTTCAAGTCATTTGGTGAAATTGTATTCAAATTGCAATATATATATATATATATATATATAAAGGGTGTAACGATACGTGTATTCATATTGAACCGAAACTTTCGGGTTCGGTACGCATTGCAAACCGAACTATTCAGACTAATATCTAAAAAGATAAACGAGAATACGTACAAAAAAGCCTGCAATGCTTGCCCCGCCTTCAAGCTCTTCTTATTTGCCCACTGCGCTAGAACAGAACGCAAAGAGATTGGCTAATATCGGCTGTCAATCACTCAGTTGCGATGACAGGGGCCACAACCGTGAAAAAGTAAAGGGCTGGATCTGAGAGAATGAAAACAACACTGACAGATTTAGTTTTAGAAACCACCTAAAGTTACTAATAATGGCACATCTGATCAGTGGTCATGTGCTGAGTGTCAATCCAGCATTTACACTTTTCAAAGAGTGGATAAAAGACTTCCAGTGGTTAAAGTTCACTATTAAATTGACTAAAGCATTCACTGTAAAGCCGGTGGGACAGAGTGTTTGCCACTGAATCTACACATTAAGCACGAGATGTTCTAATGTTATTTAATCCTTCATTTAATGGTCACGATGCTGTCAGTCGTGCGACTGACACCGCGTTTACCATCGCTAAAGAGCATGCATTCACTGAGATGAAACTAATATAGCAGCTCATGAAAAGACTGTTACTGCTATTAAGATGACGTATGCAAATAATAAGTTATATGTCAATATCATCTGCAATATCAGACAGCACCCGTGTGAACAGCACAGTTATTGTTAATTCAGTTCATCTCATTCACGTCAAGCAGTGTGTGCAGGGCCGGCGAGCACATGCAGAGTTCTGTGTTTATTTGTTAGTTGTGATTAGAGTGTTAATATATAATAGAATCTGTTCATATTAAACGTGTAGTAACGGTGCTCATAATTGTTGGTGGGTGCGACTACATTTTGTCTGGTCAGCCTACATTTTTGAAGTTAAGAGCACCGGTGCTACCAGAAAACAAGGTTAATTTCAAGCCCTGTTAGACCTTAATCGGTAGTGTAAATTTCTGGTTTTAAGAAAATGTTAAATGTAATAGAGCACTGTTACATTATTCCTTCATAAGCCCATTTCAGTCTGATAATTCCTGCTTTCAGATCCACTAAAATGGCAGGTGACAGTCAAATCAAGCAGATCTGTGCTGTCTGAAGAAAAGGTGGACACTCATCTTTCTGAAAATAAAAAATTACTTAAAAATTGATTGAATCTGAGCTCCATATAAAAACAAAATAGTTCTTTTCTTTTATTTGTTTAACTACTACAATATTTCATTTATTTTTTATTGGAAGCTTTTTGGTTTGGAGTATAAAGAAGGATTTGTTTTATTTGCTGCTAAGCAGAAACCCCAGAAGTATAGCTCTATCACTGTTTAAAGTAAAAAAAACAAGATCAAACTTATATGGTGTTAGTTTTAATACATTAAAAAAATTAAATCAGAGGAATCCTCTGGCTTTTTTCTTTTTTTGCTGTATCGAAAACATACCGAACTGTGACACCACTGTGTCGTGCCGTATCGAACCGAACTGTGATTTTTGTGAACCGTTACACCCCTAATATATATGTGCTGGATCATCTACTAAATATTAGTATTTAGAATCCATATGTTAATGCCTAGTCATTTAGCTTCTTTTAAATTGTTGTTGCCATAGACACATTCTGACAGTTAGAACCAGTTAATTGCCTCATTTAAAAAAGAATACCTTACAAGAAGTCACTTACAATCCTCTCATCCTGTGATCATCTGTAGAAGCATTGTCTGTAAGTTTATCATCTGTTTGTATTTATATTCTATCTCAGATGTTATTGTTATGTACATGGATAACTGTTGCTCATTTTATGTACATCTTTTACATAGTTTCATTCTGTTTCAACATACTCAATGTGGCATGTAATAAAGCAGCATTCTCCCACAATCTCACGTGTTGGAAAGAGTTTATCTGTCTGTCTAACTTTGGGAAGAGAGACACCGGAGTGAGGGCAGAATAATATATATATATATACAGTTGAAGTCAGAATTATTAGCCCCCCTTTTAATTTTTTTTTCTTTTTAAAATATTTCCTAAATGATGTTTAACAGAGCAGGGAAATTTTCACAGTATGTCTGATAATATTTTGTCTTCTGGAGAAAGTCTTATTTGTTTTATTTCGGCTACAATAAAAGCAGTTTAAATTTCTTATGAACCATTTTAGGGTCAAAATTATTAGCCCCTTTAAGCAAATTTTTTTTTTCGACTGTCTACAGAACAAACCATTGTTATACAATACCTTGCCTTATTACTACCTAGTTAACCTAATTAACCTAGTTAAGCCTTTAAATGTCACTTTAAGCTGTATAGAAGTGTCTTGAAGAATATCTAGTCTAATATTATTTACTGTCATCATGACAAAGAGAAAATAAATCAGTTATTAGAGATGAGTTATTAAAACTATTATGATTAGAAATGTGTTGAAGAAATCTGCTCTCCGCTAAACAGAAATTGGGGGAAAAAATAAACAGGGGGGCTAATAATTCTGACTTCAACTGTATATATATATATATATATATATATATATATATATATATATATATATATATATATATATATATATATATATATCAAAAAAACTAAATGTTGTGATTATTCATTATCATGCAGCCCTATTACATATTCTTCTTGTTGTTGTCAGTTTGGGAAACTGATATAACACCATTCAAAAGTACCATTCAATTGATTTACTTTTATTGATCGCAATAAATTCTTCAAGAGTGAAAGTAAACAAATGTAAATTGTAAAAAAATAGATTGCAAATAAAAACTATTATAATTAACTTTATTATTTTAGCAACATAAAATGAATCAGTTTCCATGAAACTATAAAGCTAGACAAACTGATTTCAGCACTGATCATTATTAGGGATTTTGTGCTAATAATATCTGATCATAAAGGAGCAGCAAATCCTCATATTATACTGATTTCTGAAGGATCATTATGAAGAAAATTCCGCCTTGATTCACAGGAATAAATTAAATTAAAAACTACATTCAATAAGAAAACAGCTGTTTAGACAATTTAACAATATTGACTGTATTTTTAATTAAATAAATGCAGCCTTTGGTGAGCAGAATTGCCTACTTTTAAAACATTAATTAAAATCTTACTGATCACAAACATTTGGCTGGTGGTGTATACTTTTAAGTACTGTAGATACAGATTATTATTATGTATGTATAAGCTCAAATTTAATTATACACTTATAATACATTATAATTATACCCCTCCCCCTTCCATAAACCAGCTCTGATTGGTCAGCTGTCAAGGTCTGTTTTGATTTGTATTTGTGTTTAGGAAGTAAAACGCCCATTTTAGAGTATTTGTATGTCACGGGGGCGGGGATTATGCAAATTAGTTACTTTGATGATTATACAATTATGTATATAGAATTTAAATATATACATACATAGATTTTCTGTCATATAACACACAGATGATGTGATTTCAGCAGCATTAAACTTTAATTGACAGATTTAAAACTGACATAAAATATGCAAATGAACATAATAAAAGGCTTGTGCTCATCTCATGCTGAGTAAGTGCAAAGATTTGATTCTTTTTGTCTCCTGAGGGGTTTGAGCTGTGGCCAAAAACAAATATAAACACTGGATCTGTACAAGTAAAAGCCTGCTGAGGAAAACTTGCCAAGAGAGCACATGAATTACAGTCGTCTGCAGCTGAGAGTCAAAACAATGAGCTTTTTTTTCCTCCTGTCAGCGTGAAATTGCAGTGTCGGTTCAAAATCCAGGTTTATTTTTATAGCACAAATAGTTTTAAAGCAGCTTTGAGCAACAATAATACACAACTGTACATATAGCATACGTTTTTAATGACAGCAATATGATAAAAATCAGCTTTTGCAGTTTTGTATCTCTAAAGTTGGCATCATTTTCAGTTTTTGCAAGCACTTTTGCAAGCTAAAAGTTAAAAACAGGTCATATGGTATTTTACGGGTTATTAAAACAGGTCAGAAAGGACAGAAAACATTGTAATGTGTATTTAATTTTACATATACAATTAAAATATATCAGTAATTTTACAATCATTTCAATATGTTTTTTTTTTTATCAATTCAGGTCAGTAAGCCCCGCCCCCTTTCATAAGCGAGCTCTGATTGGTCAACCACCCAAGTCTGTTTTGATTGGTCATTCCATGTTGGAAGTGAAACGCATTCATTCAAGAGTAATCATATGTTGTGGGAGGCGGAGATTATGCAAATGAGTTACTTTGATGACGTTGACGTAAATCCACAGGCAGAGGGTTCAAAAGATTCTCCCTTCAATAAGCAAGTTCTGATTGGTCAGATGGTCAAGTCTGTTTTGATTGGTCTTGTCGGAAGTGAAACACTTGTGTATGTTGCGGGAGGCGGATATTATGCAAATTAGTTTCTTTGATGATGTTGATGTAAATCCACATCAGTCAAAAGATTCATTAAGGGGATTCAGAGTCGACTCTTTCTTTTGAGAGAGACAATATATTTATTGATCAGGCAATTTTTTGATGAACATCTTGAAACGCCCATTTTAGAGTATTCGTATGTTGTGGGAGGCGGAGATTATGCAAATTTAGATACTTTGATGATTTTGATGTAAATCTGCCACAGGCAAAAGATTCAAAGAATCATTAATGTGATTCAGAGTCGACTCTTTCTTTTGAGAGAGACAATATCTTTATTGATCAGGCAATTTTTTTGATGAATATCTTGAAACGGCCATTTCAGAGTATTCATATGTTGTGGGAGGTGGACAATATGCAAATTTAGTTACTTTGATCACGATATAAATCCGCAGCAGGCAAAACATTTGTTAAGGTGATTCAGAGTCGACTCTTTCTTTTTGAGAGAGACAATATTTTTGTTTATTAGGCACTTTATTTGATGAACATCTTAAACGGCCATTTCAGAGTATTCGTCTGTTGTGGGAGGCGGATATTATGCAAATTAGTTACTTTGATGATTATGTAAATCCGCAGCAGGCAAAACATTTGTTAAAGTGATTCAGAGTCGACTCTTTCTTTTTGAGAGAGACAGAATCTTTATTTAGCAGGCACTTTTTGATGGAAATCATGAAACACCAATTTCAGACTATTCGTATGTTGTGGGAGGCGGAGATTATGCAAATTTAGATACTTTGATGATGTTGATGTAAATCTGCCGCAGGCAAAACATTCAAAGAATCATTAAGGTGATTCAGAGTCGACTCTTTCTTTTGAGAGAGACAATATCTTTGTTTATTAGGCACTTTTTTGATTGACATCTTGAAACACCCATTTCAGAGTATTCATATGTTGTGGGAGGTGGAGATTATGCAAATTTAGATACTTTGATGATGATGATGATGATGATGATGTAAATCCACAAGAGGAAAAAGATACGTTACGGTGGTTCAGAGTCGACTCTTTCTTTTTGAGAGAGACAAAATCTTTTTTAGCAGGTGCTTTTGTAATAAACATCTAGAAACGCCCATTTCAGACTATTCGTATGTTGTGGGAGGCGGAGATTA